>NW_026125583.1:0-169717 GCF_943737965.1 Phodopus roborovskii
TCCTCAACAGTTGTCCATTGACAGTGTCTGTGAGGACTGCCATTTTCTTCTTCCTTTAGTACATTTTGTTTACTTCTTTCTCATGATTTACATATTTTTTGTATGATATGTAAATTATCCAGAATATAAATCATCTAATTGAGGTGTCAATTGAAGATTCAACCATTTCTTTACAAAATACTCTCAGGTAACTCTTTAGTTTGCTGGCAATGAACTCTTTTTCATTCATGAGAGACTGCATTTGCCAACTACTTCCAAGATTCTGGAGTGGGAATTGATATTTTCCTCCATTTAGGCCTGTCCCTAGACATTTCAAGTCTATACTACAACGAGAACCTACATTTTTAGGTGTTTGTTTCCACTGACCTCTGACACATTTGGCATTGATATATTATAGGGTTCAATAGAAAATGAAGACTTCATTTATTTATTGACTTTCTTTATTATCTTTCATGATGTTCTGAACTAAATATTTTTGCATCAGAATTTAGCCTTGATCTCACATTAATATGGTGGTCTCTGACCCTGCTTCAACCACACGCCACACACACACACAGTTTTAAATTTTGTTTTTTTAAAAATATATTATGAGTACTCCTCTGTGACTTAATTCTCCCAAAAGATGCCTGAGAATCAAGAATTTTTTTAAGTTTTCTCCAGAATACTATGTAGACCAGGCTGTCCTTGAACTTGCAAAAGATATGCTTTCCTCTATATGATTGTTAGCTTTAAATGCAAGAACATCAAGACAGAGATAGAGTCAAAGTTTTGAAACCATTAATTTTCTTTACACATTGTGTATGCTAAAAATAGCCCCAATCTCTTTATGGCTTCATGGCCCAGCTCTTCCGGTGATGAGTTTATAAGGCATGCACCCTTCACCCATTTGATAAATTTAATTTACCAAATGTCAGCTGAGACTTCATTGTCTCAATCCATCCATGTCAAATGTTGTTATGAATACTTTTAAGTGCAAACAATAATCACAAAATTCTAATAGTGATATCTCTCCATACTCTGTTTTCTGAAAATGGTTAAGTGGAACACTACTTTCTACAAAGTAAATAGTTTAGTAAGGACTGTCTCACTGGGATACCTGGCACCCTAATTTATTCTGAGAACCACGGGATATACTAACAGATACACAAAACTATGATACTTATTTGAAAAGTGCTTTGTTAAGAAATTTCCAATAACTGGGCTACAGAGATGGCTCAGCAGCTAAAAACACCCGCCTTATTGACGATAAGGGTTCAATGCACGTGAACACCTAATGGCTTACACCATCTGAGTAAGTCTCTTACAAAGAATCTGGTGCCCCTCTCCTGGGCTCTGCAGAAACCAGCCATAAACAAAAAGTGCACATACATACATGCCCTCCCTATGAAATAGTGCTAGGCATTGTAGCACACACATGTAATACTTTAAATGAAAAGAAACCCAGAAGGTGAGGGCTGTTGTTCTCTAAGAACCCCTTACGTTAGAACAAAACAATCATTACATTGGATTGAAAATTTTGACAACCTCTAGTTCTCAAAACTGCAGGAAGCGTGCGAGAGTTTTCCTGTTGCTAATTGATTCTTCTTGTTCATTTATCATTAATTTTCTTTCTTTCTTTTTTGGTTATTAAATCCCTCTGTCTGTTTTCTATTTGTTCATTATTTGGAGACAATGTCTCATTCTGTGTTCCATAGCATGCCAAGCTGAGAGACCTCCTGCCTTTGGGACCTGAATGCAGGGATTAAGGTTTCAGGCTACATGTTAATTTTATTAATTAATTATTTTATTTATTTAATTTTTGCATCAAGTTTCTCTGTGTAGTCCCTTGTCCTTGATTCCTCTGTAGACCTTGCTGGAGTAGATGTAGGATCTTATACATTTGCACTCCCAACTACCGAAAATAAAGTCATGGACCACTACTGTCTGAATATTTTTAATTATACCTGTTGAAGTTTCTCAAGAGTTCTGAAGTTCATGAAGGTCTTGAAGAAGGAGATCATACAGTATGTACTGAAACAGATTCCTTGGACCAAAGTAAAGAGAGCTGCAAGAACCTCTTGTAACCTACTGGTGAAGCATCATACAGAAGAACCTTGAGATGTGACCTTCAAAGATCTTCCAGAATATCCAATAGGAAGGATGCCAGTGATAGGTCAGCAGGAGATTTGCTGGTGAGTTGGGTCCAACTTCTTTACCATGAGATTCATGTCATAATTAAGATAATTCTTCTTTAGGCCCAACTGCCATAGAGAAGGCAGGTATGGGGCCCATTTTTCTATTTGAGGAAGTAGGCACACTGGGAGGTAGATATGTTAGCTCTGATCTTTGAAGTCAAATGAATGAAGGTTTCACATGCCCTAAACTACCTAGACATCAGTAATTTGCCCTTGCATCAAAACTGAATACTTAACTCTGAAGGTAACATAGGTAAAAATGGATTTGAACTGTCAGCAATAGGAAACACATGTGGGGATGAGGAAATTGGCTCTGTCTTTGTAAACATAAAAACCTGACTTCAGAAACCACATAAGAAGCCAGGAACCATAGCAAGTTGTCCCTTGACATGTGGCAAGTTGTAAACAATGAGAAAAAAAATCTGTCTCGGCAAAGACATGCAGGGGGGGCTGGAGGGATAGCTTAATATTTAAGAACACCTGCTCCTCTATCACAGGACCTGGAATTAAGTTTCCAGAAGCCAGATGATGGTTCACAACTATTATATGGCTAACCCAATGGTCAAGGAATCTAGTGCCCTCTTCTGTCTCCTGAAGGCACAGCACTCACCCGCGTGCATATATGTATGCAGACAAAAGAACCATACCACATCAAGTTAAAGCAAGCCCGTTTTTATTTTGTTGCAGGGCACCTGAAGGCGACACCCAGTGTTAGTCTATGGTCTCAACATGTATTGATTCTGTATCCTTCCCCCCATCCACCCACCTATATACTTATAATGCATGTATTTGAAACAAATCTAATCAGTTGTGAAATAAGTTTTCTCATTTTTTGTCAAGGCTGGTATGTTTATATCTTTGGTAAGCACAGGTATAAAATGGAAAAGCCTTTTTCATTAAATAGCATGGTTTTAAGAGTCACATGTTTTTTACTCTTGCTAAAATATCAGGATGCAATTTTCTGATAAACTTAGGTCTGTGGCTACAAAAGGTTCTTCACACCTTAGTGTTTTGTTTGCTGTTTTAAAAATGTCTCTGTGCTGTTCTTTTACTCTGACTTCTTCTGGGACTCCAGATGTGAGGCCCCTATGCATTTGGCTTTGGTTCCAGTGTTATCCCACAGTCATTAAATTTTAATGCAAGCTTTGTACTTAGTCCATGCCCTTTACCCATGTTTGCCTTTTCTCTGTACTTGCCATCACTCTGAATATGCCCAACAGTCTGAATGTGATTTACCTATGTTGATGGTGAGGCTACTCTAGAGAATATCTTTTAGACATATTTTAATATGTGCTTATATTAAACATTTGAGAAAATCATTTTGACCATTTTCTCCTATAGGAAACTCCAGAGGTTTAATCTGTTTGGAGATAGAAGCAAAGAAGTCTATCCTTTTTATACCTCAAGAGGAAAGAACTTGACTTCAAGAAGATTAATCAGTTAAGTCACACAGTAAGCTTTACAAGGGCATGTGTTAATAACAAGTCTAGCTCTTGACTGAAAAGTAGTAAGACACAATCAAGAACAGTGATCTTTAAAAATTATGGAGGTAACGTACAGGCAAGAAATCTGAATCCACATTTCCTGATCTTGTGTAAATGCTGTAGAAGCATGATGGACTACCTACAATTATAGCTTTGGCAGGCCCAGGTCAGGTATCCCAGAGCAAGCAGGCCCACAGAGGCTAGCCCTGTCAGCAGACTCTGGTTTGATTGAGAGAGCCTGGCTCTCTCTCTCTCTCTCTCTGTCTCTCTCTCTCTCTCTCACACACACAGTGTTGGGCTAGAATATATGTCCTAGAAATATCTTAACTGCATTTTAGTTGTGATTATGTGACAATTGATGGCATAAATCTTTTGGGATAAATCATATAGCTTGCTGGGTAAGTATTGCTATGTGAATTGTTAATATTTTATTTTATGCATTTTAAGTGTTTGCCTGCATGGGTATATATGTACCGCATATATGTCTCTTTGCTACAAGTCAGAAGAGGGTTTTGGTTCTCTTGTAAATGTAGTGAGTGAAGGTAGTGTGCTGGTGGGTGGGTGCTGAAAAATGAACCTGGATTCTTCTGCAGAGAAAGCTCTCTTACACAAATCCCATTCCTGCTATTTAAAGGTGTTATTTTTTTCACTTGCTTTTATTATCTTTTCTGCATGTTTAATGTATCTTACTGATTACATTGTAATGTGAGACTAATTGCATTTGTAGATTGGATAGAAATAAAGTAATGGGAAACAATATATCTCAACATTGAATGCTTTGTGTTGCCCATTCCTAAAAGATTAGTGTCAAGTGCTAATGATAACATTGTGTTCTGTTTCCTTGTATAATTTAGCAGCTGTTTGAAAAATACTGAGTAGGAGTAGGAGACTAAAATAGCTGTCTTGTGTGTTTCTGCTGGAAATAGTGACCCCCCAACATCCCTGTTGTCTCTAACTCAATTGCCAACACTATGGAGCACCTGATTTTACTGGGCAATGGTATTTCTAGCGGGCAGCACACTTATTACTGCAGTTGAACTAGAGTGGTGTGTAAATCTGAGTTCACTTGCCCTGGATTTCTGTGATTTTACAGCTGAGATGGCAAGAGTCTTACTGATAGCAACCATGTGCCTTCACAGCGATCTCCTGGTCCGCAATGTTTCAGTGATGCACAAATGATTACACAACATGCCAAATGATGAGAACTATAAAGCCCTAGCAGGAAAGATCTCCCAGCCTTCAGGTCTATCTAATGGCTTTTGATGTGCAAGGAGAAGACATGCTAAAGATTCTGAAACCCAGTATACCACTTGAGAGTGTTCACTTTGACAGCTATGTCACTTGTGTCTCAGGGGCTATTGTTGATCTTATATCCAGGCAGTACAGCAAATTTCTCACCCATTTTTTATTGGTAATTGATGTAAGTGACACGTCTGGTTTTCCAGATCTTAGTGACAGGTGCAATAAAGATCAATTTATTTTATCAGCATGGTTGTGCACAAAGCTCATGGTGTGTGGTTTTATTCACTATAACTTGATACTGGCATCATACCTTAAAGTGTTTCATTCTGGTAAATATATCGCAAGTTTGAAAGTCCTGTCTCAACCCTGAGTGCTCTATCCCTGGGTCCCTGTAATGATTTTACCTGTCATGAGGAAATAATACTAACGTAGCTAAGGAAATAGATATGTAACTACCTACATTGGGTATATTCACTCCAATCAGAAGATCCTGAAATGATTAGGAGGAGGGACACAGAAAGAAGGAAAGTGTGACTTTTATACTTACAACCTCATCTTTTAGATTCTAGTGTTGATGTATTTACTATATTGTTTAAATTATCTATTACTTATACATATGCTTACTTCTTAGCCATTCATCTTAGTATGTGTACTATTCTCTTTTGAATAGAGTTGCTATTCAAATATACTAAGAGAAAATTTTACTTTAATACAAATACATTTTATTTTAATATAAATAATATATGAAAATGTCTTACCTAGGCATGGCATCACAAGTAAATAATCTCAGCTCTTGAGAGGCTGAGGTAGGAAGATTGCCAAGAGTTTGAAAGGGCAGTCTGGTCTACATAAGTGTTCTAGTCCAGCCTGAGATACAGTGTGAGACCATGTTCATAAATTAGTAATAATCAGAGTATAGTGGCACACATCTTAAATCCCAGGACTACAAAGGAAGAGGAATACAGATCTCTGTGAGTTCAAGGCCATCATGGTCTACAAAGCTAATTCTAGGACCACCAGCGATGCTACACAGAAAAATCCTAACTCAAAAAACAAAAAGAACCAACAAATAGGTAACACAACAAGCAAGGACTGTTTTACCTCTATAGTAACTCTTTCATTGTTTTTGAAACTATTTTTCTTAGCCTGCAATTGTGTCCCTTTAGGTTTTACTTTATAATTGGCCATAGAATTATAGGTAATAGACAGAAAAAGATCCATATTAAAATTAGCAAGTGGTTGTTGGGGAAGATGGCTCACGGAATGAAGTGCTTAATGTGCAGGTACAGGACTAGTGTTCATATATCTGGAACCCATCTAACAGCCAGGCAGCTTGGTGGCCACCTCAAGTCCTCTACTCAGGAACAGAGAATAGAATCTCTCCCTGGGTCATGCTGGCTAGCTATTCAAGTTATGGTTCAATGTCAAGATCCTCTCTCAACTAACAAATCAGAGAGCAAACAGGAAAGGCATCCAGTGTCACCTTTAGACCTCTACAAGTTGGCATACACTTGCATGCATGCACATTGTGTAAAATAAAAACAGGGATTGCCAAACAATCCTTTTTAAAGCTTTTTCTTCTTTCAGAGTCTTAGATAGAAATAAAGCTTCATCATCTTCCTCACTTATCCTTTCCCAGAGGTGACCTCTGTTCTGAGGCTGACACATAGTCTTATGTTTCCTATGACTTCTGATAATAAACCATTGCTCTCAAAGTTCCAGATGTCATGACTGTAGACTATGAGAAGCCATAGGAAATATTTTTGCAATGAAGAAAAATTCCTGTTTTGTATATCGGGTTTTTGTTTGTTTGTTTTGGTCCTCAAGACAGGGTTTCTGTGTGTACCCTGGCTATTCTGGAACTCACTCTGTAGATCAGGATGAACTCAAACTCAGATATCTGCCTGCCTCTGACTCCTAAGCACTGGTTCTAAAGGCATGTGCTATCACAGCCCAGATACATACATACATACATACATACATACATACATACATACATATATGGGACTTAAGTGGGAAATAAAATGTGTTCCTTATGATAAATCAAATGTCTTTTTTCTTTTTTTTTTTTTTTTTTTTTTTGCTGAGTGAAATACCACTTGACAGCTCACAACTCTGTGACATTCTTAAGAGAGTATGAAACACCTAGGTAGTCATGACTTTTTATTCTCAATTTGTTTTAAAGGGAAAGGACTGACGTGGTGAAATACAAATGTGTAGCTTCTTATGAAGCACTTACCGAGGAACAGAGTAAACTTACCAAAGACAGAATAAAACAGAAGAGAAAGACAGATGCCTTCTTCTTATATTTAAGATGATACCATGTGGGCACTCATCCTCATTGCTATTGCTGGTCTTTGTGGCTCTCATCTCAAATGCTTGCAGTCACTGAAGAAAGCATTAATATTTACCAAGGTGAACTAACCGAGGATGATGTGGATTCCTGTGCATAAACTTATTGAGCAGAGCAAGTATCGCTGGGCCTTGGTCAACCTTGGCAAGCAGTCGTGGACCCTGAATCACTCAGTGTCTTCACTAAACCAAATTGTCATTTTTACAGAGAGATACTAAACTTCAATGAAGACATTATGTTTTGTAAAATGTATAATTTCTGTGTCCAGATATGCAAGTAGGGTCTTAGTATTTTTTTTAAGTATTGTAAACTA
Source organism: Phodopus roborovskii (assembly GCF_943737965.1). Taxonomy (NCBI): domain Eukaryota; kingdom Metazoa; phylum Chordata; class Mammalia; order Rodentia; family Cricetidae; genus Phodopus; species Phodopus roborovskii. Next base: position 7,567 of record NW_026125583.1, read on the forward strand.
AACAATTTGTGCTGTGTTAAATCAGCTTTATAGGATTATATATGTATATTCTATTTCTTGATCAAAGAAAATAGTTAGGTATTGGTTTTACAAGTAGAATGTTACATTGTACAGGGCTTTCTTGGTTGATTAGATTGTTACCAAACCTTAAGGGCAAATAGACAATAATTATCTGAGGTTGCTGCCTAACTTTTTCATTGAGGTAATCTGCTTTTTGGACATTTTTATTCTTTCTTTTTCAAAATGCCGAGCTCAGAAGCCAAATACACACACACACACACACACACACACACACACACACACACACACACTCATAGCATAGCCAGGTGGATTGAATGCATTGCACTGCATCTATGTATTCTGGTAGCATCTCATTGATTTTGGTTTAAAATAGAAGGGAAGGTAGTGTCCCAAATGAGATATCTTTAACAGAAACCTGAGTTTAACTTTTATTAACTATATAATAATTGATACTGCCAATTACCATTCTGAATTTCATATAGTATAAGTTAGATATTGTTTCATCCTTTTTAAATGCATTTATATAAACTGAACCCTCAAATTGCTGGATATTTTAGGCTATATCCGACTTAAGTTTTTTCACCTCTTACATTCAAGTTAGCTTCTTCAGCCCAGATATCAAAACAGTGGAGGAAGAAATGAACTGTATTCCAGGGAATACTTCAAGGCTAAGTGAAAGCACAGAACTGTAGGCAAACAGGCTTGCAAAACAATATTAGTCATAACATCCTTAACAAGTCACAGGATTCTCTCTGTCAGCATGCATGTCAGCTGGCAAAGAATAGATCTGCATGAAAAAGTGCCCACATGCTGGCTGGATCTGGCCGCTTTGGCCAGCTGGATGCTGCTAGATTGTACTATTTAATGTCGAATTTTGACTTGTGGTAGACAGCTGTGCTGTGTGTCAGCATCCTCAGATGAGGGATGGGAAAAAAAAAAAAAAGACAAGGAAAAAACGCATTTGAGTGAAGAGAGAATGGAAGGGAAAGAAAGGAAACACAAAAGCTTGTTCCATGACAGGTGTGAGTTGCTATGGTACATACAATAATGTTAAGGACAGCCTCCAATAATCAAGTAAGTAGCCGACATGGGTGGCTAGCAGTGCTGAGACCTGGCTGCTCCATTGGAAGTTTGGAAACACAATTTATTTATGGAACAACTTTATATATCATAAAATGGTTTTACCATCTTATATTAAATGAACTGTTGACAGGCGTGCACTTTGTCCAGTGAGCACATACTATGTGGATTTTATATGCACATCTGTAGTGTGAATCCACTGGCACAGTGTGTGTAAATTCCAGATGTGGTGAGAGTTTCCCTTGTACAGGTCATCAGATAAAGCAACTCCTGACAGAAACTGTAAGGAAACCAGCAAAATGTTTGACCCAAAGATGGATGTTGTATGGTTTATGTTAAATATATATTCTTTTAATCACTGAAGAAAGCATTAAAAAGTGACCATTGTAATGTATTTTATTGTATATGAAACACAAACTGTCGATGTTTAAATAAAACTCTTTGGCTGCAGAGTTTAGAAAGCTTAAGTTTTTTTTTTTTTTCACTTTGAGAAAATCCAAGCTTACAAACAGACTAAGTCAAGCATGTTCACACACTCCTATAATCCTAGTTCTTAGAGACAACAGGAAGATTGTAAATTGAAGGTCACTGTCTCAGTTACTTCTCTGTTGCAGTGAAAAGCACCATGACTAAGGCATCTTATAAAAGAATGTGGTTAATTGGGCTCACAGTTTCAGATGGTGGAAGAAAAGCAGGACACCAGCAGGAAAATCTGAGAACTCTTTTCTTCATCCACAAGTAGGAGGAAGGAAGAACTGAATATGGCACAGGGCTTTTGAAACCTCACAGTCCTATATCTTAGTAACTGTTCTATTGCTGTGTGAAATGACACCATGACCAAGGTAGCTCCTGTAAGTGGAAACATTTAACTGGGGGCTTGCTTACAGTCTTGGTGGCTTAGACAATTGTCAACATGTGAAAAGAATGGCAGCATGCCAGCAGGGATGGTTCTGAAGAAGTAGCAGAGTTGCTTTTTTTTTTTTTTTTTCATTTATTTATTTTATATAACCAAGTTCATTTAAATGAAAACAAACATTTATACACAATATTTGGGAATTTGGGCGTCATTCTTTCCAAACTACTTCCTACTGGTAAGGGGCGCTGTCATGGGTGATTCGAAGAAGATGCAGAAATCCTGGCTGTAGTCTGTAAGTTTTGAATGTAGGATCACCTCATACTCTGTTTCAGGTGGTCTGGCTTGATCAAACCACATCAGTCTGGAAGGAATCCACATCTTTTTATTTTCTGTGGAAACAAAAATAGAAATCCTTTTCCCCAGTAACTTGTCCTTGAACTTAAATTTTGGAGTCAAAGCATTTTTTTAATTTAATTTATTATTTTACATATCAATCCCAGTTCCCTCTCCCTCCCTCCCTCCTTCTCTCCCTTCCTCCCTTCCTCCCTTTTTACCTCCCTCTTCCCTCCCTTTTCTCTCTCTGCCCTCTCACATGCCCTCTAACCATCCTCTGCCTCCATACCCCCACCCCAATTCCATATGTAGGGGAATGCCATCCAGTTGGGGCCATGTAGGTCTGACAGGTCATGTGAAGTAGGGACTAGGGCTTCTCTCCTGCCTCTAGATTAAGGCAGTTATCCCAGTCCAAAAACTGTTGTTTCTATGTGAAATAAAAAATTTTATTTTAAAAATATATTCATGAATCTATATAAGTATTTCATATGATATCAATGCATGAATCTATATTTAAAAAGACAGTGGAAGGACAAAAGCCACATGGCAACATACTCTGAAGTGTTGTAAACATCACTTCCTAACAGATGTTTTCCATTGATTCAACCATTGTCTACTTTACTAAGTATTGTATACTGATTTTATGTTTTGTTTATGAAAGAAGATGAAGCAGAGATGGTTACTCTTATATCCTATAATTACACACTCACATTGCTCAAAAGTAATGCCCAATTCAATTTCATGAGCTTTCACCTGTCCCATTATCACTTCAATTAGTCTAAGTATAAGGGAAACTAAATGTCTTATCATGTCAGGCTCTTGTTTCAGGCTATGAACAAACTATGACAGCAAGAATCTGGGTCCCTAGGATTCACAGAGCAGGAGAACGACATTTAGTATGTGATTACTACAGGCCAGAATTAGCACTTAAATAATGAATTCGATTTCTTGAGTTGCAAATTTTAGGTCAGATATGGAACAATTTTGCATGTTTTTATGCCCAATGAAATTAATAGTATTTTGGGAATCAAAATTGCTAATACAAAGTAAAATACTGCTCCAGGGAGAGAAAGAAGAAAGTGGGTTTAAACAGAGATTTAAGGATGTCAAGTTTACAAAAGTTTCAATATAAAACTTGATTGTAGATAAATACTAGTCATTAGTTCTTTTCAATTTGCTGAATCAAGAAATAAAATGGGAATGAAGAAGTAGATGTACATGTTGTAAAATTCTAATTAACAGAATAGAGGGAAGCAGTGCATTCAGTACAAAGCTTTGCTTTCTGTCTGGAGCAGAAACACCTCCTGGTCACTGAATGTCCCCATTGCCACTAGGGAACCATTCCAGTCATGATCACACTGCTGTGCTAGAGAATGAGTTCTTATGCTGTTCCTTTACACTGAAGCAAAATATAACTGAACAGGTGAAAACCACTGGTTGAATACACCGACAGGAAATTCATTAGTTAGGTCTCACTCTCTATTCCTATCAGTATGCAAGACCAAGAACATGAACACCAGTCTGAAGATACTTGAACTCCCTACCTCAGAAAGAGGTATCTCAAAGTAGTTACATTATGGCAGCTCTCTCAATGCAGCCCATGGAAAACAGTCAATATCTTATATGTTAAGAATAAAATGACAGGCATGGTGGTACACACCCTTAATTCCAGCACTCTAAGGGCAAAATCAGGAATATCTCCAAAGTCAAGGCCAGCCTGGTCATCACAGCAAGTACAAGGGACTACACACACAGACCCTATCTCTAAGAAGCAAGCAAACAAAATTAATCAATGTATAAATAGTTAAACTGAGAAAAGAGGAAATATATAAAAAGCCAGTCAGACTGACAGGAAGGGAATAGGGCTCTTTGCCTACTGTGTGAGCTGAGAACCTCAGCTGTCACCAGAATGTACTGTAGAAAAATAATATTCCAGCTGTCAATTAATCACCATACATTGAGCATCAGAATAGGAATGCCTGTACCTACTTTTGCTCTCTCTCTCTGTCTCTCTCTCTCTGTCTCTCCCATCTCTTTCACCTATCACACAGCATACACAAGCACACTTGTTTTTGAAGTGTTAAAACTCGTCAGTGAACTAAGTTTAAAAAAAAAAAACCTGAAGTTCATCATTAGGCAATATTCTGGCTTCTTTAAACCATATGTAAGTTTTTAAAGTCTCTTATTCTTCATTTTTGGTCATTCATATCTAACTGCAAAAAGTAGGGTACATATTTCGTAAGATAACCAAATCACAAAAACTACAAATGCTTTACATCTTTTTATATAATTTATGTCTGCAGATAGATGCATTGTTGTTCACTACTCCCATGTCTGATGAACACATGCATGTCTGGTGTACTTGGAGGCAGAAGTGGCCACTGGATTCCTTAGATCTGGAGTGCTTTAAACCCCAATATGAATACTGAACTCTGGTTTGACGTAGCAGCCAGTCTTAACTACTGAGCCACCATCTCTCCAGCCATAGACATTTCCCCCTTGAACCACTGAATTGTTGGTACAGTAAAAAAGACTACATTATGGAATCATGTTTATGGAAACCTGGCTGGGTTTTTGGTTATTTATTTTGTTTTGTTGTTTTGTATAATCGATGCCAAACAAGATTATTTATTCAATAGAAATTTATTTGATTAAATATACAATATCTCTACATTTGTCTAAAACCATAGCGAACACATTCCAGGTAAAGATACAAAGCATTCCCAGTTTAAGATAGACCAATAATAAAATTACATTTATAAAACTACCATAATTATGAATAGGTAGTCCACCTGAAAAATACTATACAGAATTAAATAAAATGGAAAAAATTACCAATAAGATTCAGAGTTAAATCATCCTTATTTACAAAATTCTATTCTGTTACCATTTGATTTGAGGAGCAATATCATCACATAGGAACAGCAGTTACCTAAACTTCATCTAAAAAGAAAATGGATGCCGAGGAATCGGTCAGGTGTCCTCTGTCTCCAGATGTTCCAGTGCAGGCTGGAGGTTCTGGTGCAGGTTGACTGGAAGTAGGATTCAAGTCAGGAGAGAACTCATTTCTACTTTGAGATGTAAGAGTGGTGGAAGAACTCGAAACTTGGGGGAAGATAAGATGGAAATCCCCTTCATTTGCACACATTTCTCCCTGTTCCAAGAGACAGGAAAAAGACAGTGGGAGTTGAAACCCTGTACTGCACCCTTGTTAAACCACTAGTTCCAGCCCTTATTCTGGTATCCAAACATTCATACCACAATATTTGATCTGCCAAATAAATCTTGACATTACATAATGGACATTTTAGCTACAAAGGACTAATAATAACATCACAAAAAATTTCAAGGGTGTTTGTCACTGGCAGCAATGCAAGATCTCAATACAGTGCAGACTTACTGGAAATAAGCTTTTCAATACATTAAAACTTTGAAACTTAACATTCAGGTCATTGATCTCGACCTGATATCCTATTTGAAGCATTTCCTGTCATGCCAAGGACAACCTTAAATCCCTCCACCACCAAAAAAAAAAAAAAAAGCCTCATGGCATGCTTATAGAAACTTAAGACTAAAGGTGAGGGCACAGAGCAGACAACTAGGACAACTAAGCTAGTTCTTGTCTAGTATTGGAAATATGATTTTCTGTATGGAAACATGTGATTCCAAAGGGGGAAATTATACTGTAAAATCAATAAATTACTTTTATTTTAAAATGTAAGGGTTGGAAAGAATTTCAAAAAATTCAATAAATGACTAAATATGATCTTAGATTTTGATTAGGATCATGTGGGAACCACTACTTAGGAGACATACTTAATACTTTAAAACAATTTAGCCAGTAATCATAAGACAAACATCTAAGTAATTATTTTAAATATTTTTTTTATTTTAAATATTTTAAATATACTCTTATATTACATGAAGTACACATATACTTAACATTAAAAATGCTTGTAACTGAACATTGGTGGCACAGGCCTTTAATCCCAGTATTTGGGAAGCACAAACTAGCTTTCCAGTTAAGGCTCCAAAGCTATAGGGAAACCCAGCCTTGGGGAGAAAAACAAAGCAAAACAAAAACCTGCTTATACATTCAATGATCTTTTAACCTATCATATTACAGTTAAAATTCAAATTCAAATTTGCCTAATATTGATCAAGGTGAAGCTTTTACTTCCTTTGATGCTGGACAGTAACCTGTGAGCCATATAAACCCTGTCCCTCTCAAGTTGGTTCTGGCTAGTGTTTCTCCCTGTAAAAGGAACCTAACTTGATGGAAAGCACAGATAAGCACTGACACAAACACAGACCTTTAAAGAAAGCCTACATGGCATTGGAGGAAACTGCAGGCCTTCAATATCCCTTATTGGGACATACTGTTGAGGATCTGCACAGGTGTTTCCTGGTGGAGGAGTTGGTGGGATCTGTCCTCTAGGATCACCTGGTAAGGCAGGGCCTCCAGGGCCTCTAACCTTGGGAACAAGTGGAGGAATCAAGCCATGGCCAGCTGGTTGGCATTCAGTAGGGACATAGTTGGGCACACTTGCCTTCTGTAACAGAGAAACAATCAGCAGTAAGTAAAGACATTTAATTAACAGCTCCTTTCCTGGGTGTGTGAGGCATAGAAGAAAGCAGTCCATTACATTCTAGTAAGGCTGGGGATAGGCTCAGTATCCCACAAAGGTGCAGGAGCTGCTTATTTGTTATTCTAAGTAGTTTTACTGACTTCACTCTCTCCACACCTCTTCCATATTGTAGTTGAAGTTCTAGCTAAGGCATTAAGAAAACAAAAGAAGATCCACGGAATACAAATTAAAAGTAACAAATCAAACTTTCACTATTTGCAGATGATATGACAGGTTACATCAGGGAATACCTACCACTGATAGACACCTTTACCAAAGTGGCAGGATACAAAATTAACTAAACATATAAAAAAATTAATCACTAACCCTACTATATACATATGATAAAGGGGCTGAGAAAGGAATCACAGAAACATCTCTCTCTCTTTTTTTTTGCATTATCCAAGAAAACATAAAATAGCTTGGGGTAATGTTAACCAAACAAGTGAATAACTTATTTAATAAGAATTTTGAGTCTTTAAAGAAAAAAAATTAAAGAAGATACCAGAAAATGGGAAGATCTCTCATGCTTTTGGATAGGTAGGATTAACATAGTAAAAATAGTAGTCTTTCCAAAAGTAATCAACAGATTCAATGCAATCCCTATCATAAACCCCAGCACAATTCTTCACAACCTTGAAAGAACAATAGTTCTTCCTATGGAAAAACAGTAGACCCAGGGTAGGCTAGACAATGTTGTATAATAAAGGAACTTCTTTCTGGAGGCATCACTTTCCCTTTCTTCAAGCTCTACTGTAGAGCTATAGTCCTGAAAACAGTTTGGAACTGTCACAAAAATGGATAGGAAGACCAATGGAATCAAATTTAAAACACTGATATTAACTCATACATCTACCAATACCTGATTTTTGACAAAGCAGCTAAAGTTATACAATGGAATATAAAAAGCATTTTCAACAAATTGTGCTGGCATAACTGGAGGCTGACCTGTAGAAGACTCCAGATCACCATGCATAATACTTAAGTCTAAATATATCAAAGAAAGACCTCACCATAAATCCAGCCACATTGAACCTCCCAGAAGAGAAAGGGGGAGGTATCCATGAAAAAATTGGTACAGGAGCCTGCTTCCTGAACATAACTCCAGTACCACAGACTCTGAGATCAACAATTAATAAATGAAATCTCTTGAAATTGAAAAGCTTATTTAAGACAAAGAATACAGTCAACAAGACAAAATGGCAGCCCACACAATGGGAAAAGATCTTCAACAACCCCACATCTGACAGAGGGCTGATTTCCACAATGACAAAGAACTCAAGAAGCTAGGTACCAAAACACCAAATATTCTAATTAAAAAGTATGGTACAGAACTAAATAGAGACACCTAAGAATGTGTTCAAAATCCTCAGACACCAGGGAAATGCAAATCAAAAAACTCTGAGATATCATCTTACTCCTGTCAGAATAGCTAAAAACAAAAACACAAATGACAGTTTATGCTGGAGAGGATATGGAGACTGTAGTAAATTCTTCCACTGCTGGTGGGAGTGCAAACTCGTACAGACATTTTGGAAATCAGTATGTTGGTTCCTCAGAAAAATGGGAATCAGTGTACCTCAAGTTTCAGTAATTCCACTCTTAGGCATATACCCAAAATATGCACACTCATATAACAAGGACATCTGTTCAACTATGTTCATTGAAGCATTATTTGCTCAACTGAAGAATGGATGGAGAAAATGTGGTACATTTAAAGAATGAAATACTATTCAGAGGGAATAAACAATGTAATCTGGAAATTTGCTGGCAAATGGAAGGAACTAGTTGGAACCATCCTGAATGAGGTAACCCGGTCACAAAATGACAAACATGGTATGTACTCACTCATATATGGCTTTTGGACAGAGCAAAGGATGGCCAGCTGACAATCCACAATGCCAGAGAAGCTAGGAGACAAGGCAGACCCTCAGAGAGACATACATGTTGCCGTGGAGAAGGAGAAATGGGCAAGATCTCCCTAGAAAATTGGGAGAATTGTGGATGGTGGGAGTTAGGGAGAAAATGATGAGAGAGGTAGGCATGATGGAACAGGAAGATTGAGTTAGGGAAAGAATAGGGGAGAGCAAGAAAGGAGACATTATAATAGAGGGAACCATAACAGGTTTTAAGAGAAATCTGGCACTAGGGAAATGCCAAGAGATCTATAAGAATGACCCCAACTCACAATGTGAGCAACAGTGGAAAGGCTACCATAAATGCCTTACCTTGATAATGAGATTGATAACTAACTTATATGCCATCATAGAACCCTCATCTAGTAGCTGATGGAAACAGAAGCAGTACCCACAGATAAACACTAAGCCAAACTCCTAGAATGCAGTTGCAGAGAGGGAGGGATGTTGAGACAAGGAGTGAAGGTCAGGGTACAGAAACTCACTGAGGCAGCCTACCTGAACAAGGGGAAACACATGTACCCAAAACTGATAACTGGGTAATCAGCATTGGACCGACTTAGACCTCTAGAATGTGGGACTCAGGTAGAAGGCCCCGTAAGTCTAAGGGGCTTCTGTCAGTGGAACCAGGATGTATCCCTGGTGCACAAAAGGTCTTTGGGTCCACATTCTCCATGGAAAAATATTCACTTAGCCTAGAGCCAGGAGGGAGGGCCTAGTCCCTACTTCAAATAATTTGACAGATTTAGATGATCCCACCTGGAAGGCATCACCCTCCCAGTGGAGGGTTACGGGAATAGGATGGGAAGGTTCCTAAGGGGGCATGAGAGAGAGAAGGATCAGGGATCAGTATCTAAAACAAGAAAAAATAATAAATATAACTAAAAAAGATTCAAATAAGATTTCAAGGAGAAAATCTGAAATCGTGTACAGCATCTAAACAAGCTTTGAATTTCATGTAAATGTTGGACTTCTTTTAGGGCGATATATTGGGCTTCTTTCTGTTTTTTATCTTAATATTTTTTTTCATTAACAGGAATAGGTGTTTTCCTACATGTATATCTTCATACTATATACATTCAGTTTTCTGGAAGGATACAATAAGCCTTCAGATCCCTTGAAACAGGAGGTAAGAAGGTGCTGGGAATTAAACCCAAGTTCTTTAGGAGAGCAGCCAGGGCTCTTAACCTGTAAGCCATTTAGCAAGCCTATGTGGATTTTTGAGACAAGATCTGCTTATAAGGCCCACACTGGCTTTTAATTTACCATCTTTCTGATGTAGCCTGCCAAAATGCATGGATTACATGGACCATCAAAATTTGTCTTGTGATCTGTACTATTTCGCAGAAGGTTACAAGCCAACAATGAGAATGTTAACTCTAAGTACAGGTATATTATATTAACATCATAATATCACAAAGTAGAAGAGCTCTCACCTTGTTCTAATAAAACAGAGAAACTAGTTGTGGATTCTTGGGTAGAATTCAGTTTCCAATACTTACCCCAGGGTCTGTTTTGGTGGCATTCTTCTTGTATTCCAACGTGGAGGATGCTGGCCTATCTAGACAAGAAAATCAAATCAGGAGAACTTCATGAGTTCTAACTTTATCCCACGACTGTTTCCAGATCCAAGTGACCCTGACATTTTCCACTCCCCCTGGCCAGTACAGAGAACAACTGGACACAAATACAATAGTATTCCTCATTAGGGTCCCCAAAGCACCATGAGAACCTTGGAAATTTCAATAGGACAAAAGAACATTCGTTTGCAGTGTGCTGGTGACCTTTCCAACAGGCTCTTAGGTAATCGTACTGAGGTAGCCTAAGCGAAGAACTCAGGATGAAGCATCTGCTTCCTCTGTCTATGTGTGACAGCCCTTAAAATATATTTTTGTTAAAAAGTACCCTTATAGATAACAAATACACAATGAAAATTTAAATGGTTTCATTTTATACTTAATGTGATTTTCTGTCATACCTACAGTAGATACACATCTTTCCCACCTTCAGAGGGTAGTGAGTGATAATTGAAGAGGTCCTGGGAGATTCATTCAACTAAATGAAAAATGATTAAATAAGCTAACTAATAAAGAACATGAAACCAAAAAATTTTACTGGTTGTCTTACACAAATCAACTGACATTTTCCTGGCTAAAATCTTTCACTACTACACTGGATATAAATAAATGGTTTAAAAAGTTGAGAAGTAAAAAAAAATATAAAAAAAGTTGAGAAGTTTGCTATTGAAAAGAGTAAAGTTTGTATTACAACCCTTGAAGGAAACCCTTCAAATGGCAACAAAACTAACCTTAACACATTCATTAGATGACATACATGAAACATGACACAACAAGAAAGGGCTAGAGAAATGTGTTTACAGGGTAATGTTATGGGCTGCTCTTCCTTAGGACTTATGCTTAATAGCAAGCCACTACACAGCAGCACACAACTATCTGTAACTCCACTTCCTGGGGCACTAATGCCCTGTTATGGCATTCTGTGGAATCAAACACACATGTAATACACAGAAATCAGATGGTAGAGATGACAGATTAATGGGATACCTACCAAAGAAAGGTGCTAACGGGGAATACAACCAGGCCAAAGGAGAGAAGTGACTTATAGTGAACTGCAATGTGGATGTTGTCAAGGAAAAGAATATAAACCTATGACAACTGAAATGGTACTTGTCTATTACTTGAGTAACCAAAGGGGACATTACGATGTAAAACCAAAAATTATTTTTATTTAACAATGTAAGTATATAAAAAAATTTCAAGGACTTCAAAAATAATTATGTTGGAGAGGATGTGGAGGAAGGGGAACACTCATCCACTGCTGGTGGGAGTGCACACTTGTACAGCCATTTTGGAGATGACTATGTTGGTTCCGCAGGAAAATGGGAATCAGTTTACCACAGATCCGGCAATGCCACTCTTAGGCATATACCCAAATGATTTACATCCATGAAACAAAGACATGTGCTCAACTATGTTCATAGCAGCATTATTTGCAATAGCAAGAACCTGGAAGCAATCTAGATGCCCCTCAACTGAAGAATGGATAGAGAAGATGTGGCACATTTACACAATGGAATACTACTTTACAGGAAAAAAAAACAATGGAATCTTGAAATTCACAGGCAAGTGAATGGAACTTGAAGAAACCATCCTGAATGAGGTAACCCAGTCACAAAAGAGGAACATGATATGAACTCACTCATATATGGAATTTAGACATACAGTAAAGGATCACCAGCCTATAATACACACCTCCAGAGAAACTAGGATACAAGGAGGATTCTAAGAGATTCACTTAAGGTCCGTCAGAGAAGGGGAAAGGGACAATGTCTCTAAGCATTTTGAAAGTGGGGGGACAACAGTGAGTGTAGAGGGAGCTAGGAGAAAGAGAAGGGGAGGACAGGAAAGCACGTGGGACTTGGAAGATTGAGTCAGAGGAGCAATAGACAAGAGAGGAGAGAGAGAGAGAGACACAGAGAGAGAGAACCATAAAAGAGGGAGCCATTAAAGGTTTGAAGAGAAAACTGACTCTAGAGAAATATCCAGTGACCTACAAGACTGACCTCAACTAACAATTTGAGCAACAATGGAAAGGCTACCATAAATGCCATTTCATGATAAGGAGATCAACTACTAACTTATTATCCATCATGGAGCCCTCATCTAGTAGCTGATGGAAACAGAAGCAGACACCCACATTTAAACACTAAGTTGAACTGGAATCTAATGCAGAGAGGGAGGACAAGACCAGACATCAGAAACACACAGAGACAGCTGACCTGAACAAGGAGGAGCTAATGGGCCCCAGACTGATAGCTAGGAATCCATCATGGGACTGAATCAGACAGCCTGAACATGGGTCTCAGTTGGAAGGCCTGGGCAATCTAAAGGACCTTGGTCAGAGGAACCAGGATGTATACCTGGTGCAAAAATGGACTTTAGGAGCATATTCCTTTAATCTGGAGGCAGAAGGGGAAGCCTATTCCCTACTCTAAATGACTTGACAGATTTAGGTGACCCTTCCTGGAATGCATCACCCTACATGTGGAGTGGGGTGGTGGGAGTGGAGGGTGGTCTGAGGAGATGGGAGAATGGGAGAGAGGGAAAGAGCAAGTGAGGGAGAGGGAACTGGGGTTGATATGTAAAATAAATAAATAAAGAAACAAACAAATAAAAATTGTATATCTCCCTCTTTAAAAAAAATTAAAATATAATCATGTGGGAACTGCTATTCAGGAGTAATACTTGAAACCACTTTTAAATAACTTTTAGAAAACATATAACTAATTATTCAAATAATGGCCCCAATGCATTTCTATGAAATGAAACACACATAATTAAAATCTAAAAACTACTTGCATCTGGGCATTGTTGATACAGGCATTTAATCCCAACACTTGGGAAGCAGAGAGATGTGGATTTCTGTGAACTCATGGCTAGTCTGTTCTACTGAGTGAGTTCCAGGGCAGGCTTCCAACATATACAAAAACTTTGCCTTGGGGAGAATAAAACAATCAAACAAAAATACCCCACAAACAGTCTGTACATTTACTGATCTTCTGGCCTATCACAGCACAGTTCAAATTCAATGTTCCCTATGGTGGATCAAGGTGAAACCTCGACTTACTTTGTTGATGGAATGTATCTTTGAACCATGAAAACTGTTTCCCCCTCAAGTTGGTTCTGGCCAGTATTTCTCCCAGTAACAGAAACCAAACTTGAATAAAAGAACAGATAAACATTGACACATGCAGGGACCTTTAAAAATGCCTACCTGGCACTAGAGAGAAAGGTGGGCCTGCAAAGTCCCTGGGTGTGATATACTGTCCGGAATCTCCACAGATGTTTCCAGGAGGAGGTGGAGGCAGGATTGGGCCTCTTGGATTCCCTGGAAAGGCAGGGCCTCTAGGACTTCTGACCAAAGGATCCAGTGGAGGAATCACGTCATGACCAACTGCATTGCATTCAGGAGGACTAGAGTTAGGCAAAGGTGCCTTCTGTAACAGAGTCACAATCAACAGTAAGTGAAGCTTCTTGATTCATAGCTCCTTTCCTGTGAGTGTAGGAAGTATAGAAAGCCTGGGAACAGGCTGAATTTTCCTCATGTGTGTGAGAGCCACTTATTCACAGTCAGAAGTAGTTTTACTATCTCAACAGAAAGCTTTATGGATGGAACTAATCATCTACCTAGCTCCACCACAAACACAAATACAGTAAAAGCAGATCAAAACAGACACTTTTAAAAACAGATATACACCAGGATATGTTGGCACAGGCCATAAATCTCAGAATTTGTCTATTAGAGAAAGGTGGATATCTGTCAGAATGAGGGTGTCTGGTCAACAGAGTGAGATCCAGGACTGACTCAAGATCTACTGGGATATCCTATCTCTAGGAAAAAACAACAAACAACAACAACAAAACCCCCAAAACATAGAACTTTTATCAAACATAGATGCAAAAGGAAAATGTTTAACATGTTGGTGATTTCAAAATGATCCAAATTAATTTTATATTTGAAAAATGAAATACATGTTTAGATTCAAATAAGATTCAAGGAAGAAAATCTGAAATAGTAGACAGCACATATACAAGCTTTGAAGTTCTTCTAAAACTTGCACTTCTTTAAGTAGGAGATATCAAGTTTTTTTTCTCTTGCTTTTTTTTTTTTTGTATATTTTTAATGCCAAAGAAATGGGTGTCTTGCTTGCATGTATATCTGCATTCATTGTTAAATTTTTGATTGTGAGCCTTGCCTTTAATGGCTGAGCCATCTCTCCAGCCCTATAAACTCATTGTGAAAGAATGATAGGATAGGGATTCAGATCCCTTGAATTGGAGGTAAGGATTGTCTGCCTGAAATCATGTGCTGGGATTCAAACCCAGCTCCTATGGGAGAGCAGCCAGTGCTATTAACCTGTTAGCCATTTCTCCAGCTCAGTAGTTGTTTGATTCACAATCTATGCATATTGGCTACACTGGCTTTGAATGTACCATACTCCTGCCTCATGATGTGGGAGTTGGAAAAAACTCGAATCTTGTGGTGAGGTAAGATGGAAATGCCCTGGGTTCAGTCACATTTCTCATGTTCCAAGAGATGGGTAAAGGACAGCTTAAGTTCAAAGCCCAAATACAAAACCAAAATCTTCAGCACTTGTACTGATATCCCATCACTCAGACATTACTTGATCTAAGAAATAAATCTTGACATTGAAAAAAAAACCTTCTTAGCTACATAGGACTAATAAGAAAGAATGTCTCCAGCAATTTTAGGTACATTTTCCCTATTTTGGCAGCTATGCAAGATCTCAATACATTGGAGACTTACTGTAAAATAGATTTTCAATGGAGTAAATCTCAAAGACTTAACATTCCCATTATGATCCTGACCTGATATCCTACAAGATATATTTCCTGTGTTGCCAATGAAATAAATTCCCTCCAAAATTCTCATATCATTCTCCTAGAAGGTTAAGAGTAGTTGCCATGGCAAAGTACAGACACTTAGGACAACTGAGATGGTTCTAGTCTAGTACTTGAACACTTGATTTACCGTATAGGAACATGTGAAGCAAAAGAGAAAATTATGCTGTATAAACAACAAATAACTGTTATTTTCAATTGTAAAGGCTGGAAAGAAGTTGAGGAATTCAACAAATTCAGTGAGGTCCATGACTGGCACCATATCTAATGGGAACACTATCTCTAGTTAAAAAAAAGAAAAAGAAAAGAAAAGAAAAGAAAACATACACGTTTTAATCGAACACACACACACACACACACACACACACACACACACAGGAAAATGATTGATATGTGGACATTTATAAAATGACAAAGTCATTTGAAAAGTAAAATACATACATATTAATATTCAAATAAGATTCCAAGGAAGAATTTATGAAATAGTGTAAAGCAAGTAAACAAGCTTGGAAGTTCATGTAAAAGTTGAACTTCTTGAATGGGAGATATCTGGTTTCTTTTTCTTGTTGGATTATTTTAGTGTTTTTTTTTTTTTCATTTCACAGATATGGTATATTTGCCTGTATGTATGTCTGCATACTATAGTCATTCAGTGTTCTGTAAGGATAGAATATGCAAATCCCTTGGAGGTAAGATGGATTGTGAGCCACCACTCCAAGCTTGGAAATTAAACCTAGGTCCTGTATAAAAGGAGACATTGCATTTAACTGGAATGCCATTTCTCAAGTCTGTGTGGTTTAATGAGGCATATTCTGCATATATAGCCCACACTGGATTATATATTCCCATCCTACTGCCTCACTCTGGAAACTGCTGGGATCACATGTACCATCAAACAAAGGCTAGTGAGCTAAACAATTTCACATAAGGTTACAGACCAACAAAGAAAGTTAATGCTAAGTGCAAGTATATTTAACTCAAGCCTTGCTCTAAAATAAACAAGAAACTAGGTGTGCATCCACGGGTAGAATTCAATGTTCAGTACTTACGTTAGGATAATGTTTGTTGGCATTCTTCCCAGAATACAATGTGCAGGATAAATACATATATAATAGGTAAAATACATACATAATAGGATCCCAAAAAGATTTCAAGAAAGAAAATCTGAAAGAGGGTACTGAAAGTAAACAAGCTTGGAATTCATCTAAAAGTGTACTACTTGAAGTGTTCGATATCAGGTTTATTTCTCTTGTTTGCTTATTTTAGGATATTTTTTATTTCAGAGACATGAGAATTTGCCTGCATGTATTTCAACATATTGTATCCATTCAATATTCTGGAAATATATGATAGGGCATCATGTCCCATGAACAGGAATTAAGAAGGATGGTCATCAACTACACAGGAGTGGGGAGTTAAACCCATGTCCTGTAGGAGAGCCAGCCAGTGGTCTTAAAAGTGTAAGCCATTTCTCTACTCTAGGTTAATTTTTTGAGGCAAATTGTCTTAAATAACCCAGACTGGCTTGAAATTCCCCTCCTCCTGGGTCAGCCAGCAAATTGCAAGGAACGCATGGACCATCAAATTCTGGCTTGTATTCTGTAAAATTTCACAGAAAGTTACAAGCCGACAATGAAAGTGTTACAGATAATTGAAAGTATATTTAATTAATATCACATATGAAACAACTCTAACCTTGTTCTAATAAAATAAGAAACCAGTTGTTGATCTATAGGTAGAATACAATTTCTAATACTTACCACAGGGTCATGTTTGGTGGCACTGCTACCAGATTCCAATGTGGAAGTGACTGGTGCATCTAGACCAAAAAATGAAACCAGTGAAACTCATGAATTCTTACATTATTCCCAGATCATTTCCAGATCAAAATGACAGTGACTTGTTCCACTCCCCTTGCTGGGACACAGAACAGGTCGACACGAAGCAGCCCCAGACTTAGACAAAATTCAAAATTACAGACATACTTTTGTAGTATGTGGCTGATACATCCAAATGACACTTGGCAAACTTGACCAGTCACCTTAAATGACCAAATTCGTATACAGCATGGACTTCCCGTTTTCCAGGTGTGCCAACCTTTCCCTCAGTACATATGATATATTTCAGTTTATAGGTACCCTTATAGATAATGCAACAATTACACAATGAATATTGAAATTTCTGAATTTTATTATTTCTTAATATTAGTTACTATAATATCTATAGTAGATAAACAACATTCCCTACATTAGTGAATAGTTAGTGATAGCTGAAGACATCTTGAAGGAATCAATCGACTGTATATAAAAATATTAAATTAGATAATTAATTAAGGACAAGAACACAAATTGTTTTACTGGTAGTCTTTTACATATCCATTGATATTTGCCTGCCTAATGTCCTTGTGTGGTAAACAGGATCTATCTAAATGCCTTAAAAAGAATGATGGAAGCTATGGAAGAGTAAGTTTGTATTATGACCAGATACAGGAAACCCTTCCTCTTGCATCAAAGCCAAACTTCAACACATACATTGGATTACAAGCCAAAAATATTAGACAAAATAAAGTTCTGGAAAAATGGCTTAAGTGGTGATGGGTATAGTAAATCATTACTATGCCATCAAAACTAACCTTACACATACACACACACACATTAGCTGACACACAGCATGAATAGTGTGGTCAAATGGTCAAGGGAACAGTCTACTCTTCCTTAGGACCCGTGCTTGGTTCACAGAAACTACACAGCAGCTGACAGCCATCGGTATCTGCAATTCCAGGGTCTCTGAAGGCTTCTTTGGTCCTTCACATGCCTCACACATGAGCGTGATACACAGAAATAAGATGGAAGCATTGCCACAATCATGGGATAGCTGCCAAGGAGGGCTGCTAACAGGGCACACTACCAGCCAAAAACAGAAAAATGCCTTGCACTGAATCTCTATGAAGATGCTGGGAACAAAGCCCAAGTCCTCAGTTCTGCTAGATGAGCCAGTATTAACCAGTCACCTACTACTTCTCCAGCCACAGATTCTTCCCCTCTGGAAGCACAGAGTAAAATGACGTCATTATGGAATCATGTTGATGGGACACTGGCTGGGTTTAATATCAACACTGCCAAATATGACTATACCTCAATTACAATTTGACTATAGCTGTAGATACCAATACGTTTGTCTATAACCATATGTTTCTACACATTCCTGGTCTAAAAACTTTGAGAGTAGTGGTGAAGATATCCCCAATAGGGAGACTGAATGCATATCTACCAGGATATTATTAAACATAATAATCCAATTAAAAGACACTATCCATATTGAAATCAAAGGGAAATAACTTACTCATATGATTAGTATTCATATCACACGTACTTTTTAAAAAATAATCTGAAATTCTAATTGCATTATTCTTCCAGTTGAGCACCAGGAGCAGTACAGAAGGAACATCAGTCGCCTAAACAGCCAATTAGAAGAACTGAGTGCCATGGAAAGTGCCATGTCTACTTGTGTTTCAGGAGGTCCCTGCAAGTGCAGTTTGTAGGTTCCGGTGCTGGCTGTTGGGAAGGGCGAATGAAGTCTGGAGGGGGCTCATATATACTATCATGTTGTGTAAGTGGGGCCATTGTGCTTCTTTGGGCAAGGTAAGATGGAATGCGACTCAGCACCTCCACGTTTCTAAGGATCCAATATGTAGGAGTAGGACAGAGAAGTTGAACCCATTTACGTTTCACTTATGCAACCAAAAGTTCCAGACTCTATTTTTGATCTGCCCAATGCAAAAGCACAATATATAATCAAACAAATATATCTTAAGTGGGTTACGTACTTGTTCAGTACATAGCATTAATAAGTTCTAATATCACTAACACTTCCAGGGGTATTTGTACTATCTAAAGAGATATATGAGATCTCAGTGCACTGAAGTCTTACTGCAAAAGAGCTCTTCAATGGAGTAAACATTCAGAATTCACATTCCTATCGTGACTCGAACCTGACTTCCTAAACGTGAAATTCCCTGTAATGTCAGAGAAAGGACTTGCACCCTAAAAAAGGCATATCGTTACCTGGGAGCATGCAACTAGAGGCCATGGCAGAGAGGACACATAGGAGCACTGATTGGTTCTTCTTCTTTATGTTATAGACACATGGATACATGATTCACAGGAACAAAATATTAAATGTATTTTAGATTTTAAACATGATTGGGTGGGAACAATGATATTGGAGAAAACTTTGAAGTAATTGACTCCTGAATTTTTAGCCAAAACATCGAGACATTACATGCTATATTGGCCTCGGTACATTCTCATCAATGAAGACACAGAAATTTAATCTGAAAACGGTTTGCAGATGGGCATGTGTGGCCCAGGAATTTACTCTCCACACCTGGGAATCAAATATATGTGGATGTCTATGATTTTAGAGAGGCCTGATAAATAGAAAATTCCAGGACAGTCTCACCAAGTGAGGTGTAGAGAAAAAAGAAAAACAGACAATAAAAACACCTAGGAATCAAATATATGTGGATATCTATGATGTTAGGGAGGCCAGATGAACAGTAAATTGGGGGACATGCTCACCATATAGGGTGGGGAGAAAAAAAATGGAAAACAGACAATAAAAACAGACACAACTTGGAAATTTACAATTCTTCTGGCCTGTCAGGACACAATTCATTTTCAAAACTCCAGGTACCTATACGTTTGTCTGGAACCACATGTTTCTACACATTCCTGGACTAATGAAATAGATAATAGTTGTTAAGGTATCCCCAATACTGAGAATGCAGGCATAACAACAATGATTATATTAGACATAATAATCCAATTAAAAGATACTATCCATATGGAGATCAAAGGGAAATACCTTACTCATGAGGTTAGTAATCACATCACATTTCCTTTCCAAAAACTAATCTGAAATTCTAATTGCATTAGGCTTGCAACTGAGCAACAGCAGCAGTACAGAAGGAACAGCAGTTGCCTAAACAACCAATGAGAAGAACCGACTGCCATGGCAAGTGCCAGGTCTCCTTGTGTTTCAGGAGGTTCCTGCATGTGCATTTTGCACGTTCGAGAGCTGGTTGTTGGGAAGGGGGAATCGAGTCTGGTGGGGGCTCATATATGCTTTCATGATGTGTGAGTGGGGCCACTGTGCCTCTTTGGGGAAGTTAAGATGGAATGCGACTCGGCACCTCCATGTTTCTCAGGATCCAAGATTTAGGAGTAGGACAGTGAAGCAGAATCCGTTTAACTTAAACTTTATGCAACCAAAAGCTCCAGACCATATTTTTGACCAGCCCAACTCAACACCACAATACATGATCAAAGGAATAAATCTTGAGTGGAAATATGTACTTGTAAAGGTGTATTTGTCCTATCTAAAGAGCTATATGTGATCTCAGTGCATTGACGTCTTACTGTAAAAGACCTTTTCCATGGAGTAAACTTTGAGAATTCACATTCCTATCATGAGACCAACCTGTCAACCTCAACGTGAAATTCCCTGTAATGTCAGAGAAAGGACTTGCACACTAAAAAAAGGCATATCATTCACCTAGGAGTATAATAATAGAGGCCATGGCAGAGAGGAGACACCTGGGAGCACTGATTGGTTCTTCTTCTTCATGTTATAGACACATGGACACATGATTCACAGCAACAAAATATTAAATGTATTTTAGATTTTAAATATGATTGGGTGGGAACAATGACTTTGGGGGGAAAACTTTGAAGTAATTGACTCCGGAATTTTCAGACAAAACATTGAGTCATTACAGGCTATATTGGCCTCAGTACATTCTTATCAATGAAGACACAGAAATTTAATCTGAAAACGGTTTGCAGCTGGGCATGTGTGGCCCAGGAATCTACTCTCCGCACCCAGGAATCAAATATATGTGGATATCTATGATGTTAGGGAGGCCTGATGAACAGAAAATTGGGGGAAAGGCTCACCATATAGGGTGGGGAGAAAAAAAAAAGGAAAACAGACAATAAAAACAGACACAACTTGGAAATTTACAATTCTTCTGGCTTGTCAGGACACAATTCATTTTCAAAATTCCATAATGTGTATTAAGGTGATGCCTAGACATCATAGACATTTGGACTGTAAACTGAGAGCCCTCATGACCCTTTCCTTATCAAGTTTGTTCTGGGAACAGTTTCTAACAGAATCAAGAAACAAACTTTAAGTTAAGCACAGATCAACATTCAAAAATACTCAGACTTTTAAAACAAAACCTACCTGGCACTGGAGGAAACGGTGGTCCCACAAAGTCCCCTGGTGGGACATACAATCCAGAACCTCCACAGATGTTTCCTTGAGGAGGAGGTGGTGGGATCTGGCCTCGTGGATCAACTATAAAGGCAGGGCCCTCAGGTCCTCTAAGCTCAGAACCAAGTGGAGGAGTCAATTCATGTCCAGCTGCATCATGTGCATCATGGCCAGAGGTGGGCAAACGTGTCTCCTGGAACAGAGTGACAATATGCTGTCAGTAAGGTAGTTTGCTTCACTATTCCTTTACTGGGAGTGTCAGGCACAGAAGAAAGCATTCCATGACATTCCAGCAAGCCATGTAACAGCCCCAGTTTGCCACATGTGTACAGGTGCCGCCTACTCGCTATCCTAACTAGGGTTACTAGTTCAGCACAAATCGTTAAACATGGCAGTGACACTCTCCCTAGCTCACCCTCAAACAAACACACAGTTCATGCTGATCTAGATAAACAGACACTTTATGAAACAGATATGCACCAGGAGGTAGTTAGAGACAATGGCCTTGAATACATGAACTCTCATTCAGACATTGGTATAGTTCTGTCAGTATGTGGCCACATGGTCAATACAGTGGGATCGAAGACTGGAAGCATCTCTAATGGAAAAACCTATCTGGAATCGAAAAATAACGACGGTTTTTATCAGACACACACAAATAGGAAAACTCTTGAGTTGAGCATATTTCCACAATGAACAAAATCAAGGCTGTGTGTTAAAAGTAAAATAGATACATATTAAGATTCCAGTAAGATTTGCAGGACAGAAGTCTGAAAAAGAGCATTACAATTGAACAAATGTTGAATGTCATCTAAAAGTGTTAAAAGTTGAAGTGGGAGATATCAGTGTTTTTTTTATTATTATTTTTCTCTTGTTTTTGTTAGCATTTTTTTTTTTTTCATTTCACAGAACGGGCATTTTTGACTCCATGTATGTCTGCATACTATTTTCACTCACTGTTCTTGAAAGGCAGAATAGGACATCAGATCAATTGAAATGGAGTTAAGATGGGTGGTGAGCCACCACAGAGTTTCTGGGAATCAAAACCAGGTCCTTCAAAAGAGCAGCGAATGCTTTTAATAGTGTATGCCTTTTCAGTCCTACCAGATTTTCAAGGCACATTCTGTCCATATAGCCCACGCAGGCTTTGAAAATGCCATGCTCCTGCCTGAATCTGCAAAATGCTAGGAACACGTGGGCCATCAATCCCTGGCCCGTGATCTGTATGATTTCACAGAAGGTTACAGGTCAACAATGAGTGGTGATGCTAGGTCTAAGTATACTTAATAAATATCACAACGCACAAGAGCTCAAGTCTTGTTCTAATGAAACCTAGAAACTCCTTGTGGATCCACGGGTAGATGTCAATTTCCACAACTTACCACGGGGTCGTGTTTGGTGGCACTCTTCCCGGATTCCAATGTTGAGTACACTGGCTCACCTAGAAGTTAAACCAGGAAAATTCATGAGTTCTCCCTTTATTTTCAGGAGGTTTCCCAATCCAAATACCACTGACATGTCCCATTCCCCTTGTCGGGATAGAATACAGGGCGACAGGAATACGATAGCAATGCTCATCACGGTGACAAAAGCAGCCTCAGACTTGGGAGAATTTCGATAGAACACATATGGTTTTGAAGTGTGCTGGTGACATGTACAGCTGGCTCTTAGGCAATCTTGCTTATTAGCCTTAAAGAACAACTAGAGATTCAGCATTCACATCCTTTCTGCATGGTATGCCAACCTTTCCTTCAGGACTGGACAGGCACTGTTATGGTCGAGATCCCTTACAAGTGACTCAACAAACATATAATGAAAAGTTCAATTTCTTAATATTATTTTTTGTTTATGTCCATTGCATTTATACCTACAACAGAAACACACCTTTCCTGATTCAGTGTATAATGAGTGACAGTAGCAGGCAACCTGACAGGTTAAATCTACTAAATATAAATGATGGAATAAGATAATTTATTAAGAACAAGAAAACAAATTATTTTACAGGTAGTCGTTTAAATATCCACTGGCATCGGCCGGCTTCATATCGTTGCAGGAAACAGGATGGATATAAATGGACTGTAATCTATGAGATGATACCCATGGAACTCAGGAGAGTTTGTATTATGGCCAGATAATGGAATGCATTACTATGGCATCAAAACTAACCTTACACATACACACACACATTAGCTGACACACCTATATTGTTCACAGCATGAATGGTGTGGTCAAATGGCTCCAGTGGTCAAGGGAACAGTCCACTCTTCCTTAGGACCCGTGCTTGGTTCACAGAAACTACACAGCAGCTGACAGCCATCTGTATCTGCAAATTCAAGTTCTCTGAAGGCTTCTTGTGTCCTTCACATGCGTCACACATGAGCGTGATACACAGAAATAAGATGGAAGCATTGCGACAATCATGGGATAGCTGACAAGGAGGGCTGCTAACAGGGCATACTTACAGCCCAAAAGAGAAAAGTGCCTTGCACCGAAGCTCTATGTAGATGCTGGGAACAAAGCCCAAGGCCTCAGTTCTGCTGGAGGAGCCAGTATTAACCAGTCACCTACCATTTTTTTCCAGCCACAGACCCTGCCCTCTGGAAGCACAGAATAAAACGTACTCATTATGGAACCTTGTTGATGGGACACTGGCTGGGTTTAATATTAACACTGCCAAAAAAGACTTTACTTCAATTAAAATTTGAGGGACTATACATGCAGGTACCTATACGTTTGTCTGGAGCCAGATGTTTCTACACATTCCTGGACTAATGAAATAGATAGTAGTGGTTAAGATATCCCCAATACTGAGAATGCAGGCATAACAACAATGATTATATTAGACATAATAATCCAATTAAAAGATACTATCCATATGGAGATCAAAGGGAAATACCTTACTCATAAAGTTAGTAATCATATCACACGTCCTTTCCAAAAACTAATCTGAAATTCTAATTGCATTAGGCTTCCAACTGAGCAACAGCAGCAGTACAGAAGGAACAGCAGTCGCCTAAACAGCCAATGAGAAGAACCGACTGCCATGGAAAGTGACAAGTCTCCTTGTGTATCAGGAGGTGCCTGCAGGTGCATTTTGCACGTTCGGGAGATGGTTGTTGGGAAGGGAGAAACGAGTCTGGTGGGAGCTCATATATACTTTCATGATTTGTGAGTGGGGCCACTGTGCATCTTTGGGGAAGTGAAGATGGAATGTGACACGGCACCCCCACGTTTCTCAGGATCCAAGAAGCTGAACCCGTTTACGTTTTACTTATGCAACCAAAGCTCCAGACCATATTTTTGATGTTCCCAACTCAACACCACAATACATGATCAAAGGAATAAATCTTGAGTGGAAATATGTACTTGTAAAGTACATAGCATTAATAAGAGATAACATAACTAACACTTTAAGGTGTATTTGTCCTATCTAAAGAGCTATATGAGATCTCAGTTCATTGACGTCTTACTGTAATACAGCTTTCAATGGAGTAAACTTTCAGAATTCACATTCCTATCATGAGACCAACATGTCATCCTCAACGTGAAATTCCCTGTAATGTCAGAGAAAGGACTTGCACCCCAATAAAGGCATATCATTTACCTAGGAGTATAATAATAGAGGCCATGACAGAGAGGAGACACCTAGGAGCACTGATTGTTTCTTCTTCTTCATGTTATAGACACATGGACACATGATTCACAGCAACAAAATATTAAATGTATTTTAGATTTTAAATATGATTGGGTGGGAACAATGACTTTGGGGGGAAAACTTTGAAGTAATTGACTCCGGAATTTTCAGACAAAACATTGAGTCATTACAGGCTATATTGGCCTCAGTACATTCTTATCAATGAAGACACAGAAATTTAATCTGAAAACGGTTTGCAGCTGGGCATGTGTGGCCCAGGAATCTACTCTCCGCACCCAGGAATCAAATATATGTGGATATCTATGATGTTAGGGAGGCCTGATGAACAGAAAATTGGGGGAAAGGCTCACCATATAGGGTGGGGAGAAAAAAAAAAGGAAAACAGACAATAAAAACAGACACAACTTGGAAATTTACAATTCTTCTGTCCTGTCAGGACACAATTCATTTTCAAAATTCCATAATGTGTATTAAGGTGATGCCTAGACATCATAGACATTTGGACTGTAAACTGAGAGCCCTCATGACCCTTTCCTTATCAAGTTGGTTCTGGGAACTGTTTCTAACAGAATCAAGAAACAAACTTTAAGTTAAGCACAGATCAACATTCAAAAATACTCAGACTTTTAAAACAAAACCTACCTGGCATTGGAGGAAACGGTGGTCCCACATAGTCCCCTGGTGGGACATACCATCCAGAACCTCCACAGATGTTTCCTTGAGGAGGAGGTGGTGGGATCTGGCCTCGTGGATCAACTATAAAGGCAGGGCCCTCAGGTCCTCTAAGCTCAGAACCAAGTGGAGGAGTCAATTCATGTCCAGCTGCATCATGTGCATCATGGCCAGAGGTGGGCAAACGTGTCTCCTGGAACAGAGTGACAATATGCTGTCAGTGAGGTAGTTTGCTTCACTATTCCTTTACCGGGATTGTCAGGCACAGAAGAAAGCATTCCATGACATTCCAGCAAGCCATGTAACAGCCCCAGTTTGCCACATGTGTACAGGTGCCGCCTACTCGCTATCCTAACTAGGGTTACTAGTTCAGCACAAATCGTTAAACATGGCAGTGACACTCTCCCTAGCTCACCCTCAAACAAACACACAGTTCATGCTGATCTAGATAGACAGACACTTTATGAAACAGATATGCACCAGGAGGTAGTTAGAGACAATGGCCTTGAATACATGAACTCCCATTCAGATATTGGTATAGTTCTGTCAGTATGTGGCCACATGGTCAATACAGTGGGATCGAAGACTGGAAGCATCTCTAATGGAAAAACCTATCTGGAATAGAAAAATAACGACGGTTTTTATCAGACACACACAAATAGGAAAACTCTTGAGTTGAGCATATTTCCACAATGAACAAAATCAAGGCTGTGTGTTAAAAGTAAAATAGATACATATTAAGATTCCAGTAAGATTTGCAGGACAGAAGTCTGAAAAAGAGCATTACAATTGAACAAATGTTGAATGTCATCTAAAAGTGTTAAAAGTTGAAGTGGGAGATATCAGTGTTTTTTTTTATTATTATTATTTTTCTCTTGTTTTTGTTAGCATTTTTTTTTTCATTTCACAGAAAGGGCATTTTTGACTCCATGTATGTCTGCATACTATTTTCACTCACTGTTCTTGAAGGGCAGAATAGGACATCAGATCCCTTGAAATGGAGTTAAGATGGGTGGTGAGCCACCACAGAGTTTCTGGGAATCAAAACCAGGTCTTTCAAAAGAGCAGCGAATGCTTTTAACAGTGTATGCCTTTTCAGTCCTACCAGATTTTCAAGGCACATTCTGTCCATATAGCCCACGCAGGCTTTGAAAATGCCATGCTCCTGCCTGAATCTGCAAAATGCTAGGAACACATGGGCCATCAATCCCTGGCCCGTGATCTGTATGATTTCACAGAAGGTTACAGGTCAACAATGAGTGGTGATGCTAGGTCTAAGTATACTTAATAAATATCACAACGCACAAGAGCTCAAGTCTTGTTCTAATGAAACCTAGAAACTCCTTGTGGATCCACGGGTAGATGTCAATTTCCACAACTTACCACGGGGTCGTGTTTGGTGGCACTCTTCCCGGACTCCAATGTTGAGTACACTGGCTCACCTAGAAGTTAAACCAGGAAAATTCATGAGTTCTCCCTTTATTTTCAGGAGGTTTCCCAATCCAAATACCACTGACATGTCCCATTCCCCTTGTCGGGATAGAATACATGGCGACAGGAATACGATAGCAATGCTCATCACGGTGACAAAAGCAGCCTCAGACTTGGGAGAATTTCGATAGAACACATATGGTTTTGAAGTGTGCTGGTGACATGTACAGCTGGCTCTTAGGCAATCTTCCTTATTAGCCTTAAAGAACAACTAGAGATTCAGCATTCACATCCTGTCTGCATGGTATGCCAACCTTTCTTCAGGACTGGACAGGCACTGTTATGGTCGAGAACCCTTACAAGTGACTCAACAAACATATAATGACAAGTTTAATTTCTTAATATTATTTTTTGTTTATGTCCATTGCATTTATAACTACAACAGAAACACTCCTTTACTGATTCAGTGTATAATGAGTGACAGTAGCAGGCAACCTGACAGGTTAAATCTACTAAATATAAATGATGGAATAAGATAATTTATTAAGAACAAGACAACAAATTATTTTACAGGTAGTCGTTTAAATATCCACTGGCATCGGCCGGCTTCATATCATTGTAGGAAACAGGATGGATATAAATGGACTGTAATCTATGAGATGATACCCATGGAACTCAGGAGAGTTTGTATTATGGCCAGATAATGGAATGCATTACTATGGCATCAAAACTAACCTTACACATACACACACACATTAGCTGACACACCTATATCGTTCACAGCATGAATGGTGTGGTCAAATGGCTCCAGTGGTCAAGGGAACAGTCCACTCTTCCTTAGGACCCATGCTTGGTTCACAGAAACTACACAGCAGCTGACAGCCATCTGTATCTGCAATTCCAGGTTCTCTGAAGGCTTCTTATGTCCTCCACATGTGTCACACATGAGCGTGATACACAGAAATAAGATGGAAGCATTGCCACAATCATGGGATAGCTGCCAAGGAGGGCTGCTAACAGGGCGTACTTACAGCCCAAAAGAGAAAAGTGCCTTGCACCGAAGCTCTATGTAGATGCTGGGAACAAAGCCCAAGTCCTCAGTTCTGCTGGAGGAGCCAGTATTAACCAGTCACCTCCCATTTTTTTCCAGCCACAGACCCTGCCCTCTGGAAGCACAGAATAAAACGTACTCATTATGGAACCATGTTGATGGGACACTGCCAAATAAGACTTTACTTCAATTAAATTTTGAGGGGCTATACCTGCAGGTACCTATACGTTTGTCTGGAATCACATGTTTCTACACATTCCTGGACTAATGAAATAGATAATAGTTGTTAAGATATCCCCAATACTGAGAATGCAGGCATAACAACAACGATTATGTTAGACATAATAATCCAATTAAAAGATACTATCCATATGGAGATCAAAGGGAAATACCTTACTCATAAAGTTAGTAATCATATCACACGTCCTTTCCAAAAACTAATCTGAAATTCTAATTGCATTAGGCTTTCAACTGAGCAACAGCAGCAGTACAGAAGGAACAGCAGTCGCCTAAACAGCCAATGAGAAGAACCGACTGCCATGGAAAGTGACAAGTCTCCTTGTGTATCAGGAGGTGCCTGCAGGTGCATTTTGCACGTTCGAGAGCTGGTTGTTGGGAAGGGAGAAACGAGTCTGGTGGGAGCTCATATATACTTTCATGATTTGTGAATGGGGCCACTGTGCATCTTTGGGGAAGTGAAGATGGAATGTGACACGGCACCCCCACCTTTCTCAGGATCCAAGAAGCTGAACCCGTTTACGTTTCACTTATGCAACCAAAGCTCCAGACCATATTTTTGATGTTCCCAACTCAACACCACAATACATGATCAAAGGAATAAATCTTGAGTGGAAATATGTACTTGTAAAGTACATAGCATTAATAAGAGATAACATAACTAACACTTTAAGGTGTATTTGTCCTATCTAAAGAGCTATATGAGATCTCAGTTCATTGACATCTTACTGTAATAGAGCTTTCAATGGAGTAAACTTTCAGAATTCACATTCCTATCATGAGACCAACCTGTCATCCTCAAGTGAAATTCCCTGTAATGTCAGAGAAAGGACTTGCACCCCAATAAAGGCTTATCATTTACCTAGGAGTATAATAATAGAGGCCATGATAGAGAGGGAGACACCTAGGAGCACTGATTGTTTCTTCTTCTTCATGTTATAGACACATGGACACATGATTCACAGCAATAAAATATTAAATGTATTTTAGATTTTAAATATGATTGGGTGGGAACAATGACTTTGGGGGAAAACTTTGAAGTAATTGACTCCGGAATTTTTAGCCTAAACATTGAGTCATGACATGCTATATTGGCCTCGGTACATTCTTATCAATGAAGACACAGAAATTTAATCTGAAAACGGTTTGCAGCTGGGCATGTGTGGCCCAGGAATCTACTCTCTGCACCTACGAATCAAATATATGTGGATATCTATGATGTTAGGGAGGCCTGATGAACAGAAAATTGGGGGAAAGGCTCACCATATAGGGTGGGGAGAAAAAAAAAAAGGAAAACAGACAATAAAAACAGACACAACTTGGAAATTTACAATTCTTCTGGCTTGTCAGGACACAATTCATTTTCAAAATTCCATAATGTGTATTAAGGTGATGCCTAGACATCATAGACATTTGGACTGTAAACTGAGAGCCCTCATGACCCTTTCCTTATCAAGTTTGTTCTGGGAACAGTTTCTAACAGAATCAAGAAACAAACTTTAAGTTAAGCACAGATCAACATTCAAAAATACTCAGACTTTTAAAACAAAACCTACCTGGCACTGGAGGAAACGGTGGTCCCACAAAGTCCACTGGTGGGACATACAATCCAGAACCTCCACAGATGTTTCCTTGAGGAGGAGGTGGTGGGATCTGGCCTCGTGGATCAACTATAAAGGCAGGGCCCTCAGGTCCTCTAAGCTCAGAACCAAGTGGAGGAGTCAATTCATGTCCAGCTGCATCATGTGCATCATGGCCAGAGGTGGGCAAACGTGTCTCCTGGAACAGAGTGACAATATGCTGTCAGTAAGGTAGTTTGCTTCACTATTCCTTTACTGGGAGTGTCAGGCACAGAAGAAAGCATTCCATGACATTCCAGCAAGCCATGTAACAGCCCCAGTTTGCCACATGTGTACAGGTGCCGCCTACTCGCTATCCTAACTAGGGTTACTAGTTCAGCACAAATCGTTAAACATGGCAGTGACACTCTCCCTAGCTCACCCTCAAACAAACACACAGTTCATGCTGATCTAGATAAACAGACACTTTATGAAACAGATATGCACCAGGAGGTAGTTAGAGACAATGGCCTTGAATACATGAACTCTCATTCAGACATTGGTATAGTTCTGTCAGTATGTGGCCACATGGTCAATACAGTGGGATCGAAGACTGGAAGCATCTCTAATGGAAAAACCTATCTGGAATCGAAAAATAACGATGGTTTTTATCAGACACACACAAATAGGAAAACTCTTGAGTTGAGCATATTTCCACAATGAACAAAATCAAGGCTGTGTGTTAAAAGTAAAATAGATACATATTAAGATTCCAGTAAGATTTGCAGGACAGAAGTCTGAAAAAGAGCATTACAATTGAACAAATGTTGAATGTCATCTAAAAGTGTTAAAAGTTGAAGTGGGAGATATCAGTGTTTTTTTTATTATTATTTTTCTCTTGTTTTTGTTAGCATTTTTTTTTTTTTTCATTTCACAGAACGGGCATTTTTGACTCCATGTATGTCTGCATACTATTTTCACTCACTGTTCTTGAAAGGCAGAATAGGACATCAGATCAATTGAAATGGAGTTAAGATGGGTGGTGAGCCACCACAGAGTTTCTGGGAATCAAAACCAGGTCCTTCAAAAGAGCAGCGAATGCTTTTAATAGTGTATGCCTTTTCAGTCCTACCAGATTTTCAAGGCACATTCTGTCCATATAGCCCACGCAGGCTTTGAAAATGCCATGCTCCTGCCTGAATCTGCAAAATGCTAGGAACACGTGGGCCATCAATCCCTGGCCCGTGATCTGTATGATTTCACAGAAGGTTACAGGTCAACAATGAGTGGTGATGCTAGGTCTAAGTATACTTAATAAATATCACAACGCACAAGAGCTCAAGTCTTGTTCTAATGAAACCTAGAAACTCCTTGTGGATCCACGGGTAGATGTCAATTTCCACAACTTACCACGGGGTCGTGATTGGTGGCACTCTTCCCGGATTCCAATGTTGAGTACACTGGCTCACCTAGAAGTTAAACCAGGAAAATTCATGAGTTCTCCCTTTATTTTCAGGAGGTTTCCCAATCCAAATACCACTGACATGTCCCATTCCCCTTGTCGGGATAGAATACAGGGCGACAGGAATACGATAGCAATGCTCATCACGGTGACAAAAGCAGCCTCAGACTTGGGAGAATTTCGATAGAACACATATGGTTTTGAAGTGTGCTGGTGACATGTACAGCTGGCTCTTAGGCAATCTTGCTTATTAGCCTTAAAGAACAACTAGAGATTCAGCATTCACATCCTTTCTGCATGGTATGCCAACCTTTCCTTCAGGACTGGACAGGCACTGTTATGGTCGAGATCCCTTACAAGTGACTCAACAAACATATAATGAAAAGTTCAATTTCTTAATATTATTTTTTGTTTATGTCCATTGCATTTATACCTACAACAGAAACACACCTTTCCTGATTCAGTGTATAATGAGTGACAGTAGCAGGCAACCTGACAGGTTAAATCTACTAAATATAAATGATGGAATAAGATAATTTATTAAGAACAAGAAAACAAATTATTTTACAGGTAGTCGTTTAAATATCCACTGGCATCGGCCGGCTTCATATCGTTGCAGGAAACAGGATGGATATAAATGGACTGTAATCTATGAGATGATACCCATGGAACTCAGGAGAGTTTGTATTATGGCCAGATAATGGAATGCATTACTATGGCATCAAAACTAACCTTACACATACACACACACATTAGCTGACACACCTATATTGTTCACAGCATGAATGGTGTGGTCAAATGGCTCCAGTGGTCAAGGGAACAGTCCACTCTTCCTTAGGACCCGTGCTTGGTTCACAGAAACTACACAGCAGCTGACAGCCATCTGTATCTGCAAATTCAAGTTCTCTGAAGGCTTCTTGTGTCCTTCACATGCGTCACACATGAGCGTGATACACAGAAATAAGATGGAAGCATTGCGACAATCATGGGATAGCTGACAAGGAGGGCTGCTAACAGGGCATACTTACAGCCCAAAAGAGAAAAGTGCCTTGCACCGAAGCTCTATGTAGATGCTGGGAACAAAGCCCAAGGCCTCAGTTCTGCTGGAGGAGCCAGTATTAACCAGTCACCTACCATTTTTTTCCAGCCACAGACCCTGCCCTCTGGAAGCACAGAATAAAACGTACTCATTATGGAACCTTGTTGATGGGACACTGGCTGGGTTTAATATTAACACTGCCAAAAAAGACTTTACTTCAATTAAAATTTGAGGGACTATACATGCAGGTACCTATACGTTTGTCTGGAGCCAGATGTTTCTACACATTCCTGGACTAATGAAATAGATAGTAGTGGTTAAGATATCCCCAATACTGAGAATGCAGGCATAACAACAATGATTATATTAGACATAATAATCCAATTAAAAGATACTATCCATATGGAGATCAAAGGGAAATACCTTACTCATAAAGTTAGTAATCATATCACACGTCCTTTCCAAAAACTAATCTGAAATTCTAATTGCATTAGGCTTCCAACTGAGCAACAGCAGCAGTACAGAAGGAACAGCAGTCGCCTAAACAGCCAATGAGAAGAACCGACTGCCATGGAAAGTGACAAGTCTCCTTTTGTATCAGGAGGTGCCTGCAGGTGCATTTTGCACGTTCGGGAGATGGTTGTTGGGAAGGGAGAAACGAGTCTGGTGGGAGCTCATATATACTTTCATGATTTGTGAGTGGGGCCACTGTGCATCTTTGGGGAAGTGAAGATGGAATGTGACACGGCACCCCCACGTTTCTCAGGATCCAAGAAGCTGAACCCGTTTACGTTTTACTTATGCAACCAAAGCTCCAGACCATATTTTTGATGTTCCCAACTCAACACCACAATACATGATCAAAGGAATAAATCTTGAGTGGAAATATGTACTTGTAAAGTACATAGCATTAATAAGAGATAACATAACTAACACTTTAAGGTGTATTTGTCCTATCTAAAGAGCTATATGAGATCTCAGTTCATTGACGTCTTACTGTAATACAGCTTTCAATGGAGTAAACTTTCAGAATTCACATTCCTATCATGAGACCAACATGTCATCCTCAACGTGAAATTCCCTGTAATGTCAGAGAAAGGACTTGCACCCCAATAAAGGCATATCATTTACCTAGGAGTATAATAATAGAGGCCATGACAGAGAGGAGACACCTAGGAGCACTGATTGTTTCTTCTTCTTCATGTTATAGACACATGGACACATGATTCACAGCAACAAAATATTAAATGTATTTTAGATTTTAAATATGATTGGGTGGGAACAATGACTTTGGGGGAAAACTTTGAAGTAATTGACTCCGGAATTTTCAGACAAAACATTGAGTCATTACAGGCTATATTGGCCTCAGTACATTCTTATCAATGAAGACACAGAAATTTAATCTGAAAACGGTTTGCAGCTGGGCATGTGTGGCCCAGGAATCTACTCTCCGCACCCAGGAATCAAATATATGTGGATATCTATGATGTTAGGGAGGCCTGATGAACAGAAAATTGGGGGAAAGGCTCACCATATAGGGTGGGGAGAAAAAAAAAAGGAAAACAGACAATAAAAACAGACACAACTTGGAAATTTACAATTCTTCTGTCCTGTCAGGACACAATTCATTTTCAAAATTCCATAATGTGTATTAAGGTGATGCCTAGACATCATAGACATTTGGACTGTAAACTGAGAGCCCTCATGACCCTTTCCTTATCAAGTTGGTTCTGGGAACTGTTTCTAACAGAATCAAGAAACAAACTTTAAGTTAAGCACAGATCAACATTCAAAAATACTCAGACTTTTAAAACAAAACCTACCTGGCATTGGAGGAAACGGTGGTCCCACATAGTCCCCTGGTGGGACATACCATCCAGAACCTCCACAGATGTTTCCTTGAGGAGGAGGTGGTGGGATCTGGCCTCGTGGATCAACTATAAAGGCAGGGCCCTCAGGTCCTCTAAGCTCAGAACCAAGTGGAGGAGTCAATTCATGTCCAGCTGCATCATGTGCATCATGGCCAGAGGTGGGCAAACGTGTCTCCTGGAACAGAGTGACAATATGCTGTCAGTGAGGTAGTTTGCTTCACTATTCCTTTACCGGGATTGTCAGGCACAGAAGAAAGCATTCCATGACATTCCAGCAAGCCATGTAACAGCCCCAGTTTGCCACATGTGTACAGGTGCCGCCTACTCGCTATCCTAACTAGGGTTACTAGTTCAGCACAAATCGTTAAACATGGCAGTGACACTCTCCCTAGCTCACCCTCAAACAAACACACAGTTCATGCTGATCTAGATAGACAGACACTTTATGAAACAGATATGCACCAGGAGGTAGTTAGAGACAATGGCCTTGAATACATGAACTCCCATTCAGATATTGGTATAGTTCTGTCAGTATGTGGCCACATGGTCAATACAGTGGGATCGAAGACTGGAAGCATCTCTAATGGAAAAACCTATCTGGAATAGAAAAATAACGACGGTTTTTATCAGACACACACAAATAGGAAAACTCTTGAGTTGAGCATATTTCCACAATGAACAAAATCAAGGCTGTGTGTTAAAAGTAAAATAGATACATATTAAGATTCCAGTAAGATTTGCAGGACAGAAGTCTGAAAAAGAGCATTACAATTGAACAAATGTTGAATGTCATCTAAAAGTGTTAAAAGTTGAAGTGGGAGATATCAGTGTTTTTTTTTATTATTATTATTTTTCTCTTGTTTTTGTTAGCATTTTTTTTTTCATTTCACAGAAAGGGCATTTTTGACTCCATGTATGTCTGCATACTATTTTCACTCACTGTTCTTGAAGGGCAGAATAGGACATCAGATCCCTTGAAATGGAGTTAAGATGGGTGGTGAGCCACCACAGAGTTTCTGGGAATCAAAACCAGGTCTTTCAAAAGAGCAGCGAATGCTTTTAACAGTGTATGCCTTTTCAGTCCTACCAGATTTTCAAGGCACATTCTGTCCATATAGCCCACGCAGGCTTTGAAAATGCCATGCTCCTGCCTGAATCTGCAAAATGCTAGGAACACATGGGCCATCAATCCCTGGCCCGTGATCTGTATGATTTCACAGAAGGTTACAGGTCAACAATGAGTGGTGATGCTAGGTCTAAGTATACTTAATAAATATCACAACGCACAAGAGCTCAAGTCTTGTTCTAATGAAACCTAGAAACTCCTTGTGGATCCACGGGTAGATGTCAATTTCCACAACTTACCACGGGGTCGTGTTTGGTGGCACTCTTCCCGGACTCCAATGTTGAGTACACTGGCTCACCTAGAAGTTAAACCAGGAAAATTCATGAGTTCTCCCTTTATTTTCAGGAGGTTTCCCAATCCAAATACCACTGACATGTCCCATTCCCCTTGTCGGGATAGAATACATGGCGACAGGAATACGATAGCAATGCTCATCACGGTGACAAAAGCAGCCTCAGACTTGGGAGAATTTCGATAGAACACATATGGTTTTGAAGTGTGCTGGTGACATGTACAGCTGGCTCTTAGGCAATCTTGCTTATTAGCCTTAAAGAACAACTAGAGATTCAGCATTCACATCCTGTCTGCATGGTATGCCAACCTTTCTTCAGGACTGGACAGGCACTGTTATGGTCGAGAACCCTTACAAGTGACTCAACAAACATATAATGACAAGTTTAATTTCTTAATATTATTTTTTGTTTATGTCCATTGCATTTATAACTACAACAGAAACACTCCTTTACTGATTCAGTGTATAATGAGTGACAGTAGCAGGCAACCTGACAGGTTAAATCTACTAAATATAAATGATGGAATAAGATAATTTATTAAGAACAAGACAACAAATTATTTTACAGGTAGTCGTTTAAATATCCACTGGCATCGGCCGGCTTCATATCATTGTAGGAAACAGGATGGATATAAATGGACTGTAATCTATGAGATGATACCCATGGAACTCAGGAGAGTTTGTATTATGGCCAGATAATGGAATGCATTACTATGGCATCAAAACTAACCTTACACATACACACACACATTAGCTGACACACCTATATCGTTCACAGCATGAATGGTGTGGTCAAATGGCTCCAGTGGTCAAGGGAACAGTCCACTCTTCCTTAGGACCCATGCTTGGTTCACAGAAACTACACAGCAGCTGACAGCCATCTGTATCTGCAATTCCAGGTTCTCTGAAGGCTTCTTATGTCCTCCACATGTGTCACACATGAGCGTGATACACAGAAATAAGATGGAAGCATTGCCACAATCATGGGATAGCTGCCAAGGAGGGCTGCTAACAGGGCGTACTTACAGCCCAAAAGAGAAAAGTGCCTTGCACCGAAGCTCTATGTAGATGCTGGGAACAAAGCCCAAGTCCTCAGTTCTGCTGGAGGAGCCAGTATTAACCAGTCACCTCCCATTTTTTTCCAGCCACAGACCCTGCCCTCTGGAAGCACAGAATAAAACGTACTCATTATGGAACCATGTTGATGGGACACTGCCAAATAAGACTTTACTTCAATTAAATTTTGAGGGGCTATACCTGCAGGTACCTATACGTTTGTCTGGAATCACATGTTTCTACACATTCCTGGACTAATGAAATAGATAATAGTTGTTAAGATATCCCCAATACTGAGAATGCAGGCATAACAACAACGATTATGTTAGACATAATAATCCAATTAAAAGATACTATCCATATGGAGATCAAAGGGAAATACCTTACTCATAAAGTTAGTAATCATATCACACGTCCTTTCCAAAAACTAATCTGAAATTCTAATTGCATTAGGCTTTCAACTGAGCAACAGCAGCAGTACAGAAGGAACAGCAGTCGCCTAAACAGCCAATGAGAAGAACCGACTGCCATGGAAAGTGACAAGTCTCCTTGTGTATCAGGAGGTGCCTGCAGGTGCATTTTGCACGTTCGAGAGCTGGTTGTTGGGAAGGGAGAAACGAGTCTGGTGGGAGCTCATATATACTTTCATGATTTGTGAATGGGGCCACTGTGCATCTTTGGGGAAGTGAAGATGGAATGTGACACGGCACCCCCACCTTTCTCAGGATCCAAGAAGCTGAACCCGTTTACGTTTCACTTATGCAACCAAAGCTCCAGACCATATTTTTGATGTTCCCAACTCAACACCACAATACATGATCAAAGGAATAAATCTTGAGTGGAAATATGTACTTGTAAAGTACATAGCATTAATAAGAGATAACATAACTAACACTTTAAGGTGTATTTGTCCTATCTAAAGAGCTATATGAGATCTCAGTTCATTGACATCTTACTGTAATAGAGCTTTCAATGGAGTAAACTTTCAGAATTCACATTCCTATCATGAGACCAACCTGTCATCCTCAAGTGAAATTCCCTGTAATGTCAGAGAAAGGACTTGCACCCCAATAAAGGCTTATCATTTACCTAGGAGTATAATAATAGAGGCCATGATAGAGAGGAGACACCTAGGAGCACTGATTGTTTCTTCTTCTTCATGTTATAGACACATGGACACATGATTCACAGCAATAAAATATTAAATGTATTTTAGATTTTAAATATGATTGGGTGGGAACAATGACTTTGGGGGAAAACTTTGAAGTAATTGACTCCGGAATTTTTAGCCTAAACATTGAGTCATGACATGCTATATTGGCCTCGGTACATTCTTATCAATGAAGACACAGAAATTTAATCTGAAAACGGTTTGCAGCTGGGCATGTGTGGCCCAGGAATCTACTCTCTGCACCTACGAATCAAATATATGTGGATATCTATGATGTTAGGGAGGCCTGATGAACAGAAAATTGGGGGACATGCTCACCATATAGGTTGGGGAGAAAAAAAAAAAAAACAGAAAAACAGACACAACTTGGAAATTTACTGTTCTTCTGGTCTGTCAGAAAACAATTCATTTTCAAAATTCCATAATGTGTATCAAGGTGAAGCCTTGACATCATAGACATTTGGACTGTAAACTGAGGGCCCTCATGACCCTTTCCTTATCCAGTTGGTTTTGGGAACTGTTTCTAACAGAATGAAGAAAAAACTTTAAGTTAAGCACAGACCAACATTCAAAAATACTCAGATTTTAAAACAAAACCTACCTGGCATTGGAGGAAACGGTGGTCCCACAAAGTCCCCTGGTGGGAAATACCATCCAGAACCTCCACAGGCGTTTCCTGGAGGAGGAGGTGGTGGGATCTGGCCTCTTGGATCAACTGTAAAGGCAGGGCCCTCAGGTCCTCTAAGCTCAGAACCAAGTGGAGGAGTCAATTCATGTCCAGCTGCATCATGTGCATCATGGCCAGAGGTGGGCAAACGTGTCTCCTGGAACAGAGTGACAATATGCTGTCAGTGAGGTAGTTTGCTTCACTATTGCTTTACTGGGAGTGTCAGGCACAGAAGAAAGCATTCCATGACATTCCAGCAAGCCATGTAACAGCCCCAGTTTGCCACATGTGTACAGGTGCTGTCTATTCGCTATCCTAACTAGGGTTACTAGTTCATCACAAATTGTTAAACATGGCAGTGAAACTCTCCCTAGCTCACCCTCAAACAAACACACAGTTCATGCTGATCTAGATAGACAGACACTTTATGAAACAGATATGCACCAGGAGGTTGGTAGAGACAATGGCCTTGAATACATGAACTCCCATTCAGATATTGGTATAGTTCTGTCAGTATGTGGCTAAATGGTCAATACAGTGGGATCGAAGACTGGAAGCATCTCTAATGGAAAAACCTATCTGGAATCGAAAAATAACGACGGTTTTTATCAGACACACACAAATAGGAAAACTCTTGAGTTGAGCATATTTCCACAATGAACAAAATCAAGGCTGTGTGTTAAAAGTAAAATAGATACATATTAAGATTCCAGTAAGATTTGCAGGACAGAAGTCTGAAAAAGAGCATTACAATTGAACAAATGTTGAATGTAATCTAAAAGTGTTAAAAGTTGAAGTGGGAGATATCAGTGTTTTTTTTTTTATCATTGTTTTTCCCTTGTTTTTGTTAGCATTTTTTTTTTTCATTTCACAGAAAGGGCATTTTTGACTCCATGTATGTCTGCATACTATTTTCACTCACTGTTCTTGAAGGGCAGAATAGGACATCAGATCCCTTGAAATGGAGTTAAGATGGGTGGTGAGCCACCACAGAGTTTCTGGGAATCAAAACCAGGTCCTTCAAAAGAGCAGCGAATGCTTTTAACAGTGTATGCCTTTTCAGTCCTACCAGGTTTTCAAGGCACATTCTGTCCATATAGCCACGCAGGCTTTGAAAATGCCATGCTCCTGCCTGAATCTCCCCTGGCCCGTGATCTGTATGATTTCACAGAAGGTTACAGGTCAACAATGAGTGGTGATGCTAGGTCTAAGTATACTTAATAAATATCACAACGCACAAGAGCTCAAGTCTTGTTCTAATGAAACCTAGAAACTCCTTGTGGATCCACGGGTAGATGTCAATTTCCACAACTTACCACGGGGTCGTGTTTGGTGGCACTCTTCCCGGACTCCAATGTTGAGTACACTGGCTCACCTAGAAGTTAAACCAGGAAAATTCATGAGTTCTCCCTTTATTTTCAGGAGGTTTCCCAATCCAAATACCACTGACATGTCCCATTCCCCTTGTCGGGATAGAATACATGGCGACAGGAATACGATAGCAATGCTCATCACGGTGACAAAAGCAGCCTCAGACTTGGGAGAATTTCGATAGAACACATATGGTTTTGAAGTGTGCTGGTGACATGTACAGCTGGCTCTTAGGCAATCTTGCTTATTAGCCTTAAAGAACAACTAGAGATTCAGCATTCACATCCTGTCTGCATGGTATGCCAACCTTTCTTCAGGACTGGACAGGCACTGTTATGGTCGAGAACCCTTACAAGTGACTCAACAAACATATAATGACAAGTTCAATTTCTTAATATTATTTTTTGTTTATGTCCATTGCATTTATAACTACAACAGAAACACTCCTTTACTGATTCAGTGTATAATGAGTGACAGTAGCAGGCAACCTGACAGGTTAAATCTACTAAATATAAATGATGGAATAAGATAATTTATTAAGAACAAGAAAACAAATTATTTTACAGGTAGTCGTTTAAATATCCACTGGCATCGGCCGGCTTCATATCGTTGTAGGAAACAGGATGGATATAAATGGACTGTAATCTATGAGATGATACCCATGGAACTCAGGAGAGTTTGTATTATGGCCAGATAATGGAATGCATTACTATGGCATCAAAACTAACCTTACACATACACACACACATTAGCTGACACACCTATATCGTTCACAGCATGAATGGTGTGGTCAAATGGCTCCAGTGGTCAAGGGAACAGTCCACTCTTCCTTAGGACCCATGCTTGGTTCACAGAAACTACACAGCAGCTGACAGCCATCTGTATCTGCAATTCCAGGTTCTCTGAAGGCTTCTTATGTCCTCCACATGTGTCACACATGAGCGTGATACACAGAAATAAGATGGAAGCATTGCCACAATCATGGGATAGCTGCCAAGGAGGGCTGCTAACAGGGCGTACTTACAGCCCAAAAGAGAAAAGTGCCTTGCACCGAAGCTCTATGTAGATGCTGGGAACAAAGCCCAAGTCCTCAG
Source organism: Phodopus roborovskii (assembly GCF_943737965.1). NCBI lineage: Eukaryota > Metazoa > Chordata > Mammalia > Rodentia > Cricetidae > Phodopus > Phodopus roborovskii. Next base: position 48,877 of record NW_026125583.1, read on the forward strand.
TTCTGCTGGAGGAGCCAGTATTAACCAGTCACCTCCCATTTTTTTCCAGCCACAGACCCTGCCCTCTGGAAGCACAGAATAAAACGTACTCATTATGGAACCATGTTGATGGGACACTGCCAAATAAGACTTTACTTCAATTAAATTTTGAGGGGCTATACCTGCAGGTACCTATACGTTTGTCTGGAACCACATGTTTCTACACATTCCTGGACTAATGAAATAGATAATAGTTGTTAAGATATCCCCAATACTGAGAATGCAGGCATAACAACAACGATTATGGTAGACATAATAATCCAATTAAAAGATACTATCCATATGGAGATCAAAGGGAAATACCTTACACATAAAGTTAGTAATCATATCACACGTCATTTCCAAAAACTAATCTGAAATTCTAATTGCATTAGGCTTCCAACTGAGCAACAGCAGCAGTACAGAAGGAACAGCAGTCGCCTAAACAGCCAATGAGAAGAACCGACTGCCATGGAAAGTGACAAGTCTCCTTGTGTATCAGGATGTGCCTGCAGGTGCATTTTGCACGTTCGGGAGCTGGTTGTTGGGAAGGGAGAAACGAGTCTGGTGCGAGCTCATATATACTTTCATGATTTGTGAATGGGGCCACTGTGCATCTTTGGGGAAGTGAAGATGGAATGTGACACGGCACCCCCACGTTTCTCAGGATCCAAGAAGCTGAACCCGTTTACGTTTCACTTATGCAACCAAAGCTCCAGACCATATTTTTGATGTTCCCAACTCAACACCACAATACATGATCAAAGGAATAAATCTTGAGTGGAAATATGTACTTGTAAAGTACATAGCATTAATAAGAGATAACATAACTAACACTTTAAGGTGTATTTGTCCTATCTAAAGAGCTATATGAGATCTCAGTTCATTGACGTCTTACTGTAATAGAGCTTTCAATGGAGTAAACTTTCAGAATTCACATTCCTATCATGAGACCAACCTGTCATCCTCAAGTGAAATTCCCTGTAAAGTCAGAGAAAGGACTTGCACCCCAATAAAGGCTTATCATTTACCTAGGAGTATAATAATAGAGGCCATGACAGAGAGGAGACACCTAGGAGCATTGATTGTTTCTTCTTCTTCATGTTATAGACACTTGGACACATGATTCACAGCAACAAAATATTAAATGTATTTTAGATTTTAAATATGATTGGGTGGGAACAATGACTTTGGGGGAAAACTTTGAAGTAATTGACTCCGGAATTTTTAGCCTAAACATTGAGTCATGACATGCTATGTTGGCCTCGGTACATTCTTATCAATGAAGACCCAGAAATTTAATCTGAAAACGGTTTGCAGCTGGGCATGTGTGGCCCAGGAATCTACTCTCTGCACCTACGAATCAAATATATGTGGATATCTATGATGTTAGGGAGGCCTGATGAACAGAAAATTGGGGGACATGCTCACCATATAGGTTGGGGGAAAAAAAAAGAAAAACAGACAATAAAAACAGACACAACTTGGAAATTTACTGTTCTTCTGGTCGGTCAGAAAACAATTCATTTTCAAAATTCCATAATGTGTATCAAGGTGAAGCCTTGACATCATAGACATTTGGACTGTAAACTGAGGGCCCTCATGACCCTTTCCTTATCCAGTTGGTTTTGGGAACTGTTTCTAACAGAATGAAGAAAAAACTTTAAGTTAAGCACAGACCAACATTCAAAAATACTCAGACTTTTAAAACAAAACCTACCTGGCATTGGAGGAAACGGTGGTCCCACAAAGTCCCCTGGTGGGAAATACCATCCAGGACCTCCACAGGCGTTTCCTGGAGGAGGAGGTGGTGGGATCTGGCCTCTTGGATCAACTGTAAAGGCAGGGCCCTCAGGTCCTCTAAGCTCAGAACCAAGTGGAGGAGTCAATTCATGTCCAGCTGCATCATGTGCATCATGGCCAGAGGTGGGCAAACGTGTCTCCTGGAACAGAGTGACAATATGCTGTCAGTGAGGTAGTTTGCTTCACTATTGCTTTACTGGGAGTGTCAGGCACAGAAGAAAGCATTCCATGACATTCCAGCAAGCCATGTAACAGCCCCAGTTTGCCACATGTGTACAGGTGCTGTCTACTCGCTATCCTAACTAGGGTTACTAGTTCAGCACAAATTGTTAAACATGGCAGTGAAACTCTCCCTAGCTCACCCTCAAACAAACACACAGTTCATGCTGATCTAGATAGACAGACACTTTATGAAACAGATATGCACCAGGAGGTTGGTAGAGACAATGGCCTTGAATACATGAACTCCCATTCAGATATTGGTATAGTTCTGTCAGTATGTGGCTAAATGGTCAATACAGTGGGATCGAAGACTGGAAGCATCTCTAATGGAAAAACCTATCTGGAATCGAAAAATAACGACGGTGTTTATCAGACACACACAAATAGGAAAACTCTTGAGTTGAGCATATTTCCACAATGAACAAAATCAAGGCTGTGTGTTAAAAGTAAAATAGATACATATTAAGATTCCAGTAAGATTTGCAGGACAGAAGTCTGAAAAAGAGCATTACAATTGAACAAATGTTGAATGTAATCTAAAAGTGTTAAAAGTTGAAGTGGGAGATATCAGTGTTTTTTTTTTTATCATTGTTTTTCTCTTGTTTTTGTTAGCATTTTTTTTTTTCATTTCACAGAAAGGGCATTTTTGACTCCATGTATGTCTGCATACTATTTTCACTCACTGTTCTTGAAGGGCAGAATAGGACATCAGATCCCTTGAAATGGAGTTAAGATGGGTGGTGAGCCACCACAGAGTTTCTGGGAATCAAAACCAGGTCCTTCAAAAGAGCAGCGAATGCTTTTAACAGTGTATGCCTTTTCAGTCCTACCAGGTTTTCAAGGCACATTCTGTCCATATAGCCACGCAGGCTTTGAAAATGCCATGCTCCTGCCTGAATCTGCAAAATGCTAGGAACACGTGGGCCATCAATCCCTGGCCCGTGATCTGTATGATTTCACAGAAGGTTACAGGTCAACAATGAGTGGTGATGCTAGGTCTAAGTATACTTAATAAATATCACAACGCACAAGAGCTCAAGTCTTGTTCTAATGAAACCTAGAAACTCCTTGTGGATCCACGGGTAGATGTCAATTTCCACAACTTACCACGGGGTCGTGTTTGGTGGCACTCTTCCCGGACTCCAATGTTGAGTACACTGGCTCACCTAGAAGTTAAACCAGGAAAATTCATGAGTTCTCCCTTTATTTTCAGGAGGTTTCCCAATCCAAATACCACTGACATGTCCCATTCCCCTTGTCGGGATAGAATACATGGCGACAGGAATACGATAGCAATGCTCATCACGGTGACAAAAGCAGCCTCAGACTTGGGAGAATTTCGATAGAACACATATGGTTTTGAAGTGTGCTGGTGACATGTACAGCTGGCTCTTAGGCAATCTTGCTTATTAGCCTTAAAGAACAACTAGAGATTCAGCATTCACATCCTGTCTGCATGGTATGCCAACCTTTCCTTCAGGACTGGACAGGCACTGTTATGGTCGAGAACCCTTACAAGTGACTCAACAAACATATAATGAAAAGTTCAATTTCTTAATATTATTTTTTGTTTATGTCCATTGCATTTATAACTACAACAGAAACACTCCTTTACTGATTCAGTGTATAATGAGTGACAGTAGCAGGCAACCTGACAGGTTAAATCTACTAAATATAAATGATGGAATAAGATAATTTATTAAGAACAAGAAAACAAATTATTTTACAGGTAGTCGTTTAAATATCCACTGGCATCGGCCGGCTTCATATCGTTGTAGGAAACAGGATGGATATAAATGGACTGTAATCTATGAGATGATACCCATGGAACTCAGGAGAGTTTGTATTATGGCCAGATAATGGAATGCATTACTATGGCATCAAAACTAACCTTACACATACACACACACATTAGCTGACACACCTATATCATTCACAGCATGAATGGTGTGGTCAAATGGCTCCAGTGGTCAAGGGAACAGTCCACTCTTCCTTAGGACCCATGCTTGGTTCACAGAAACTACACAGCAGCTGACAGCCATCTGTATCTGCAATTCCAGGTTCTCTGAAGGCTTCTTATGTCCTCCACATGTGTCACACATGAGCGTGATACACAGAAATAAGATGGAAGCATTGCCACAATCATGGGATAGCTGCCAAGGAGGGCTGCTAACAGGGCGTACTTACAGCCCAAAAGAGAAAAGTGCCTTGCACCGAAGCTCTATGTAGATGCTGGGAACAAAGCCCAAGTCCTCAGTTCTGCTGGAGGAGCCAGTATTAACCAGTCACCTCCCATTTTTTTCCAGCCACAGACCCTGCCCTCTGGAAGCACAGAATAAAACGTACTCATTATGGAACCATGTTGATGGGACACTGCCAAATAAGACTTTACTTCAATTAAATTTTGAGGGGCTATACCTGCAGGTACCTATACGTTTGTCTGGAACCACATGTTTCTACACATTCCTGGACTAATGAAATAGATAATAGTTGTTAAGATATCCCCAATACTGAGAATGCAGGCATAACAACAACGATTATGGTAGACATAATAATCCAATTAAAAGATACTATCCATATGGAGATCAAAGGGAAATACCTTACACATAAAGTTAGTAATCATATCACACGTCATTTCCAAAAACTAATCTGAAATTCTAATTGCATTAGGCTTCCAACTGAGCAACAGCAGCAGTACAGAAGGAACAGCAGTCGCCTAAACAGCCAATGAGAAGAACCGACTGCCATGGAAAGTGACAAGTCTCCTTGTGTATCAGGATGTGCCTGCAGGTGCATTTTGCACGTTCGGGAGCTGGTTGTTGGGAAGGGAGAAACGAGTCTGGTGCGAGCTCATATATACTTTCATGATTTGTGAATGGGGCCACTGTGCATCTTTGGGGAAGTGAAGATGGAATGTGACACGGCACCCCCACGTTTCTCAGGATCCAAGAAGCTGAACCCGTTTACGTTTCACTTATGCAACCAAAGCTCCAGACCATATTTTTGATGTTCCCAACTCAACACCACAATACATGATCAAAGGAATAAATCTTGAGTGGAAATATGTACTTGTAAAGTACATAGCATTAATAAGAGATAACATAACTAACACTTTAAGGTGTATTTGTCCTATCTAAAGAGCTATATGAGATCTCAGTTCATTGACGTCTTACTGTAATAGAGCTTTCAATGGAGTAAACTTTCAGAATTCACATTCCTATCATGAGACCAACCTGTCATCCTCAAGTGAAATTCCCTGTAAAGTCAGAGAAAGGACTTGCACCCCAATAAAGGCTTATCATTTACCTAGGAGTATAATAATAGAGGCCATGACAGAGAGGAGACACCTAGGAGCATTGATTGTTTCTTCTTCTTCATGTTATAGACACTTGGACACATGATTCACAGCAACAAAATATTAAATGTATTTTAGATTTTAAATATGATTGGGTGGGAACAATGACTTTGGGGGAAAACTTTGAAGTAATTGACTCCGGAATTTTTAGCCTAAACATTGAGTCATGACATGCTATGTTGGCCTCGGTACATTCTTATCAATGAAGACCCAGAAATTTAATCTGAAAACGGTTTGCAGCTGGGCATGTGTGGCCCAGGAATCTACTCTCTGCACCTACGAATCAAATATATGTGGATATCTATGATGTTAGGGAGGCCTGATGAACAGAAAATTGGGGGACATGCTCACCATATAGGTTGGGGAGAAAAAAAAAGAAAAACAGACAATAAAAACAGACACAACTTGGAAATTTACTGTTCTTCTGGTCTGTCAGAAAACAATTCATTTTCAAAATTCCATAATGTGTATCAAGGTGAAGCCTTGACATCATAGACATTTGGACTGTAAACTGAGGGCCCTCATGACCCTTTCCTTATCCAGTTGGTTTTGGGAACTGTTTCTAACAGAATGAAGAAAAAACTTTAAGTTAAGCACAGACCAACATTCAAAAATACTCAGACTTTTAAAACAAAACCTACCTGGCATTGGAGGAAACGGTGGTCCCACAAAGTCCCCTGGTGGGAAATACCATCCAGGACCTCCACAGGCGTTTCCTGGAGGAGGAGGTGGTGGGATCTGGCCTCTTGGATCAACTGTAAAGGCAGGGCCCTCAGGTCCTCTAAGCTCAGAACCAAGTGGAGGAGTCAATTCATGTCCAGCTGCATCATGTGCATCATGGCCAGAGGTGGGCAAACGTGTCTCCTGGAACAGAGTGACAATATGCTGTCAGTGAGGTAGTTTGCTTCACTATTGCTTTACTGGGAGTGTCAGGCACAGAAGAAAGCATTCCATGACATTCCAGCAAGCCATGTAACAGCCCCAGTTTGCCACATGTGTACAGGTGCTGTCTACTCGCTATCCTAACTAGGGTTACTAGTTCAGCACAAATTGTTAAACATGGCAGTGAAACTCTCCCTAGCTCACCCTCAAACAAACACACAGTTCATGCTGATCTAGATAGACAGACACTTTATGAAACAGATATGCACCAGGAGGTTGGTAGAGACAATGGCCTTGAATACATGAACTCCCATTCAGATATTGGTATAGTTCTGTCAGTATGTGGCTAAATGGTCAATACAGTGGGATCGAAGACTGGAAGCATCTCTACTGGAAAAACCTATCTGGAATCGAAAAATAACGACGGTGTTTATCAGACACACACAAATAGGAAAACTCTTGAGTTGAGCATATTTCCACAATGAACAAAATCAAGGCTGTGTGTTAAAAGTAAAATAGATACATATTAAGATTCCAGTAAGATTTGCAGGACAGAAGTCTGAAAAAGAGCATTACAATTGAACAAATGTTGAATGTAATCTAAAAGTGTTAAAAGTTGAAGTGGGAGATATCAGTGTTTTTTTTTTTTATCATTGTTTTTCTCTTGTTTTTGTTAGCATTTTTTTTTTTTCATTTCACAGAAAGGGCATTTTTGACTCCATGTATGTCTGCATACTATTTTCACTCACTGTTCTTGAAGGGCAGAATAGGACATCAGATCCCTTGAAATGGAGTTAAGATGGGTGGTGAGCCACCACAGAGTTTCTGGGAATCAAAACCAGGTCCTTCAAAAGAGCAGCGAATGCTTTTAACAGTGTATGCCTTTTCAGTCCTACCAGGTTTTCAAGGCACATTCTGTCCATATAGCCACGCAGGCTTTGAAAATGCCATGCTCCTGCCTGAATCTGCAAAATGCTAGGAACACGTGGGCCATCAATCCCTGGCCCGTGATCTGTATGATTTCACAGAAGGTTACAGGTCAACAATGAGTGGTGATGCTAGGTCTAAGTATACTTAATAAATATCACAACGCACAAGAGCTCAAGTCTTGTTCTAATGAAACCTAGAAACTCCTTGTGGATCCACGGGTAGATGTCAATTTCCACAAATTACCACGGGGTCGTGTTTGGTGGCACTCTTCCCGGACTCCAATGTTGAGTACACTGGCTCACCTAGAAGTTAAACCAGGAAAATTCATGAGTTCTCCCTTTATTTTCAGGAGGTTTCCCAATCCAAATACCACTGACATGTCCCATTCCCCTTGTCGGGATAGAATACATGGCGACAGGAATACGATAGCAATGCTCATCACGGTGACAAAAGCAGCCTCAGACTTGGGAGAATTTCGATAGAACACATATGGTTTTGAAGTGTGCTGGTGACATGTACAGCTGGCTCTTAGGCAATCTTGCTTATTAGCCTTAAAGAACAACTAGAGATTCAGCATTCACATCCTGTCTGCATGGTATGCCAACCTTTCCTTCAGGACTGGACAGGCACTGTTATGGTCGAGAACCCTTACAAGTGACTCAACAAACATTTAATGAAAAGTTCAATTTCTTAATATTATTTTTTGTTTATGTCCATTGCATTTATAACTACAACAGAAACACTCCTTTACTGATTCAGTGTATAATGAGTGACAGTAGCAGGCAACCTGACAGGTTAAATCTACTAAATATAAATGATGGAATAAGATAATTTATTAAGAACAAGAAAAGCAAATTATTTTACAGGTAGTCGTTTAAATATCCACTGGCATCGGCCGGCTTCATATCGTTGTAGGAAACAGGATGGATATAAATGGACTGTAATCTATGAGATGATACCCATGGAACTCAGGAGAGTTTGTATTATGGCCAGATAATGGAATGCATTACTATGGCATCAAAACTAACCTTACACATACACACACACATTAGCTGACACACCTATATCATTCACAGCATGAATGGTGTGGTCAAATGGCTCCAGTGGTCAAGGGAACAGTCCACTCTTCCTTAGGACCCATGCTTGGTTCACAGAAACTACACAGCAGCTGACAGCCATCTGTATCTGCAATTCCAGGTTCTCTGAAGGCTTCTTATGTCCTCCACATGTGTCACACATGAGCGTGATACACAGAAATAAGATGGAAGCATTGCCACAATCATGGGATAGCTGCCAAGGAGGGCTGCTAACAGGGCGTACTTACAGCCCAAAAGAGAAAAGTGCCTTGCACCGAAGCTCTATGTAGATGCTGGGAACAAAGCCCAAGTCCTCAGTTCTGCTGGAGGAGCCAGTATTAACCAGTCACCTCCCATTTTTTTCCAGCCACAGACCCTGCCCTCTGGAAGCACAGAATAAAACGTACTCATTATGGAACCATGTTGATGGGACACTGCCAAATAAGACTTTACTTCAATTAAATTTTGAGGGGCTATACCTGCAGGTACCTATACGTTTGTCTGGAACCACATGTTTCTACACATTCCTGGACTAATGAAATAGATAATAGTTGTTAAGATATCCCCAATACTGAGAATGCAGGCATAACAACAACGATTATGGTAGACATAATAATCCAATTAAAAGATACTATCCATATGGAGATCAAAGGGAAATACCTTACACATAAAGTTAGTAATCATATCACACGTCATTTCCAAAAACTAATCTGAAATTCTAATTGCATTAGGCTTCCAACTGAGCAACAGCAGCAGTACAGAAGGAACAGCAGTCGCCTAAACAGCCAATGAGAAGAACCGACTGCCATGGAAAGTGACAAGTCTCCTTGTGTATCAGGATGTGCCTGCAGGTGCATTTTGCACGTTCGGGAGCTGGTTGTTGGGAAGGGAGAAACGAGTCTGGTGCGAGCTCATATATACTTTCATGATTTGTGAATGGGGCCACTGTGCATCTTTGGGGAAGTGAAGATGGAATGTGACACGGCACCCCCACGTTTCTCAGGATCCAAGAAGCTGAACCCGTTTACGTTTCACTTATGCAACCAAAGCTCCAGACCATATTTTTGATGTTCCCAACTCAACACCACAATACATGATCAAAGGAATAAATCTTGAGTGGAGATATGTACTTGTAAAGTACATAGCATTAATAAGAGATAACATAACTAACACTTTAAGGTGTATTTGTCCTATCTAAAGAGCTATATGAGATCTCAGTTCATTGACGTCTTACTGTAATAGAGCTTTCAATGGAGTAAACTTTCAGAATTCACATTCCTATCATGAGACCAACCTGTCATCCTCAAGTGAAATTCCCTGTAAAGTCAGAGAAAGGACTTGCACCCCAATAAAGGCTTATCATTTACCTAGGAGTATAATAATAGAGGCCATGACAGAGAGGAGACACCTAGGAGCATTGATTGTTTCTTCTTCTTCATGTTATAGACACTTGGACACATGATTCACAGCAACAAAATATTAAATGTATTTTAGATTTTAAATATGATTGGGTGGGAACAATGACTTTGGGGGGAAAACTTTGAAGTAATTGACTCCGGAATTTTTAGCCTAAACATTGAGTCATGACATGCTATGTTGGCCTCGGTACATTCTTATCAATGAAGACCCAGAAATTTAATCTGAAAACGGTTTGCAGCTGGGCATGTGTGGCCCAGGAATCTACTCTCTGCACCTACGAATCAAATATATGTGGATATCTATGATGTTAGGGAGGCCTGATGAACAGAAAATTGGGGGACATGCTCACCATATAGGTTGGGGAGAAAAAAAAAGAAAAACAGACAATAAAAACAGACACAACTTGGAAATTTACTGTTCTTCTGGTCGGTCAGAAAACAATTCATTTTCAAAATTCCATAATGTGTATCAAGGTGAAGCCTTGACATCATAGACATTTGGACTGTAAACTGAGGGCCCTCATGACCCTTTCCTTATCCAGTTGGTTTTGGGAACTGTTTCTAACAGAATGAAGAAAAAACTTTAAGTTAAGCACAGACCAACATTCAAAAATACTCAGACTTTTAAAACAAAACCTACCTGGCATTGGAGGAAACGGTGGTCCCACAAAGTCCCCTGGTGGGAAATACCATCCAGGACCTCCACAGGCGTTTCCTGGAGGAGGAGGTGGTGGGATCTGGCCTCTTGGATCAACTGTAAAGGCAGGGCCCTCAGGTCCTCTAAGCTCAGAACCAAGTGGAGGAGTCAATTCATGTCCAGCTGCATCATGTGCATCATGGCCAGAGGTGGGCAAACGTGTCTCCTGGAACAGAGTGACAATATGCTGTCAGTGAGGTAGTTTGCTTCACTATTGCTTTACTGGGAGTGTCAGGCACAGAAGAAAGCATTCCATGACATTCCAGCAAGCCATGTAACAGCCCCAGTTTGCCACATGTGTACAGGTGCTGTCTACTCGCTATCCTAACTAGGGTTACTAGTTCAGCACAAATTGTTAAACATGGCAGTGAAACTCTCCCTAGCTCACCCTCAAACAAACACACAGTTCATGCTGATCTAGATAGACAGACACTTTATGAAACAGATATGCACCAGGAGGTTGGTAGAGACAATGGCCTTGAATACATGAACTCCCATTCAGATATTGGTATAGTTCTGTCAGTATGTGGCTAAATGGTCAATACAGTGGGATCGAAGACTGGAAGCATCTCTAATGGAAAAACCTATCTGGAATCAAAAAATAACGACGGTGTTTATCAGACACACACAAATAGGAAAATTCTTGAGTTGAGCATATTTCCACAATGAACAAAATCAAGGCGGTGTGTTAAAAGTAAAATAGATACATATTAAGATTCCAGTAAGATTTGCAGGACAGAAGTCTGAAAAAGAGCATTACAATTGAACAAATGTTGAATGTAATCTAAAAGTGTTAAAAGTTGAAGTGGGAGATATCAGTGTTTTTTTTTTTTTATCATTGTTTTTCTCTTGTTTTTGTTAGCATTTTTTTTTTTTCATTTCACAGAAAGGGCATTTTTGACTCCATGTATGTCTGCATACTATTTTCACTCACTGTTCTTGAAGGGCAGAATAGGACATCAGATCCCTTGAAATGGAGTTAAGATGGGTGGTGAGCCACCACAGAGTTTCTGGGAATCAAAACCAGGTCCTTCAAAAGAGCAGCGAATGCTTTTAACAGTGTATGCCTTTTCAGTCCTACCAGGTTTTCAAGGCACATTCTGTCCATATAGCCACGCAGGCTTTGAAAATGCCATGCTCCTGCCTGAATCCCCTGGCCCGTGATCTGTATGATTTCACAGAAGGTTACAGGTCAACAATGAGTGGTGATGCTAGGTCTAAGTATACTTAATAAATATCACAACGCACAAGAGCTCAAGTCTTGTTCTAATGAAACCTAGAAACTCCTTGTGGATCCACGGGTAGATGTCAATTTCCACAACTTACCACGGGGTCGTGTTTGGTGGCACTCTTCCCGGACTCCAATGTTGAGTACACTGGCTCACCTAGAAGTTAAACCAGGAAAATTCATGAGTTCTCCCTTTATTTTCAGGAGGTTTCCCAATCCAAATACCACTGACATGTCCCATTCCCCTTGTCGGGATAGAATACATGGCGACAGGAATACGATAGCAATGCTCATCACGGTGACAAAAGCAGCCTCAGACTTGGGAGAATTTCGATAGAACACATATGGTTTTGAAGTGTGCTGGTGACATGTACAGCTGGCTCTTAGGCAATCTTGCTTATTAGCCTTAAAGAACAACTAGAGATTCAGCATTCACATCCTGTCTGCATGGTATGCCAACCTTTCCTTCAGGACTGGACAGGCACTGTTATGGTCGAGAACCCTTACAAGTGACTCAACAAACATATAATGAAAAGTTCAATTTCTTAATATTATTTTTTGTTTATGTCCATTGCATTTATAACTACAACAGAAACACTCCTTTACTGATTCAGTGTATAATGAGTGACAGTAGCAGGCAACCTGACAGGTTAAATCTACTAAATATAAATGATGGAATAAGATAATTTATTAAGAACAAGAAAGCAAATTATTTTACAGGTAGTCGTTTAAATATCCACTGGCATCGGCCGGCTTCATATCGTTGTAGGAAACAGGATGGATATAAATGGACTGTAATCTATGAGATGATACCCATGGAACTCAGGAGAGTTTGTATTATGGCCAGATAATGGAATGCATTACTATGGCATCAAAACTAACCTTACACATACACACACACATTAGCTGACACACCTATATCATTCACAGCATGAATGGTGTGGTCAAATGGCTCCAGTGGTCAAGGGAACAGTCCACTCTTCCTTAGGACCCATGCTTGGTTCACAGAAACTACACAGCAGCTGACAGCCATCTGTATCTGCAATTCCAGGTTCTCTGAAGGCTTCTTATGTCCTCCACATGTGTCACACATGAGCGTGATACACAGAAATAAGATGGAAGCATTGCCACAATCATGGGATAGCTGCCAAGGAGGGCTGCTAACAGGGCGTACTTACAGCCCAAAAGAGAAAAGTGCCTTGCACCGAAGCTCTATGTAGATGCTGGGAACAAAGCCCAAGTCCTCAGTTCTGCTGGAGGAGCCAGTATTAACCAGTCACCTCCCATTTTTTTCCAGCCACAGACCCTGCCCTCTGGAAGCACAGAATAAAATGTACTCATTATGGAACCATGTTGATGGGACACTGCCAAATAAGACTTTACTTCAATTAAATTTTGAGGGGCTATACCTGCAGGTACCTATACGTTTGTCTGGAACCACATGTTTCTACACATTCCTGGACTAATGAAATAGATAATAGTTGTTAAGATATCCCCAATACTGAGAATGCAGGCATAACAACAACGATTATGGTAGACATAATAATCCAATTAAAAGATACTATCCATATGGAGATCAAAGGGAAATACCTTACACATAAAGTTAGTAATCATATCACACGTCATTTCCAAAAACTAATCTGAAATTCTAATTGCATTAGGCTTCCAACTGAGCAACAGCAGCAGTACAGAAGGAACAGCAGTCGCCTAAACAGCCAATGAGAAGAACCGACTGCCATGGAAAGTGACAAATCTCCTTGTGTATCAGGATGTGCCTGCAGGTGCATTTTGCACGTTCGGGAGCTGGTTGTTGGGAAGGGAGAAACGAGTCTGGTGCGAGCTCATATATACTTTCATGATTTGTGAATGGGGCCACTGTGCATCTTTGGGGAAGTGAAGATGGAATGTGACACGGCACCCCCACGTTTCTCAGGATCCAAGAAGCTGAACCCGTTTACGTTTCACTTATGCAACCAAAGCTCCAGACCATATTTTTGATGTTCCCAACTCAACACCACAATACATGATCAAAGGAATAAATCTTGAGTGGAGATATGTACTTGTAAAGTACATAGCATTAATAAGAGATAACATAACTAACACTTTAAGGTGTATTTGTCCTATCTAAAGAGCTATATGAGATCTCAGTTCATTGACGTCTTACTGTAATAGAGCTTTCAATGGAGTAAACTTTCAGAATTCACATTCCTATCATGAGACCAACCTGTCATCCTCAAGTGAAATTCCCTGTAAAGTCAGAGAAAGGACTTGCACCCCAATAAAGGCTTATCATTTACCTAGGAGTATAATAATAGAGGCCATGACAGAGAGGAGACACCTAGGAGCATTGATTGTTTCTTCTTCTTCATGTTATAGACACTTGGACACATGATTCACAGCAACAAAATATTAAATGTATTTTAGATTTTAAATATGATTGGGTGGGAACAATGACTTTGGGGGAAAACTTTGAAGTAATTGACTCCGGAATTTTTAGCCTAAACATTGAGTCATGACATGCTATGTTGGCCTCGGTACATTCTTATCAATGAAGACCCAGAAATTTAATCTGAAAACGGTTTGCAGCTGGGCATGTGTGGCCCAGGAATCTACTCTCTGCACCTACGAATCAAATATATGTGGATATCTATGATGTTAGGGAGGCCTGATGAACAGAAAATTGGGGGACATGCTCACCATATAGGTTGGGGAGAAAAAAAAAGAAAAACAGACAATAAAAACAGACACAACTTGGAAATTTACTGTTCTTCTGGTCTGTCAGAAAACAATTCATTTTCAAAATTCCATAATGTGTATCAAGGTGAAGCCTTGACATCATAGACATTTGGACTGTAAACTGAGGGCCCTCATGACCCTTTCCTTATCCAGTTGGTTTTGGGAACTGTTTCTAACAGAATGAAGAAAAAACTTTAAGTTAAGCACAGACCAACATTCAAAAATACTCAGACTTTTAAAACAAAACCTACCTGGCATTGGAGGAAACGGTGGTCCCACAAAGTCCCCTGGTGGGAAATACCATCCAGGACCTCCACAGGCGTTTCCTGGAGGAGGAGGTGGTGGGATCTGGCCTCTTGGATCAACTGTAAAGGCAGGGCCCTCAGGTCCTCTAAGCTCAGAACCAAGTGGAGGAGTCAATTCATGTCCAGCTGCATCATGTGCATCATGGCCAGAGGTGGGCAAACGTGTCTCCTGGAACAGAGTGACAATATGCTGTCAGTGAGGTAGTTTGCTTCACTATTGCTTTACTGGGAGTGTCAGGCACAGAAGAAAGCATTCCATGACATTCCAGCAAGCCATGTAACAGCCCCAGTTTGCCACATGTGTACAGGTGCTGTCTACTCGCTATCCTAACTAGGGTTACTAGTTCAGCACAAATTGTTAAACATGGCAGTGAAACTCTCCCTAGCTCACCCTCAAACAAACACACAGTTCATGCTGATCTAGATAGACAGACACTTTATGAAACAGATATGCACCAGGAGGTTGGTAGAGACAATGGCCTTGAATACATGAACTCCCATTCAGATATTGGTATAGTTCTGTCAGTATGTGGCTAAATGGTCAATACAGTGGGATCGAAGACTGGAAGCATCTCTAATGGAAAAACCTATCTGGAATCGAAAAATAACGACGGTGTTTATCAGACACACACAAATAGGAAAACTCTTGAGTTGAGCATATTTCCACAATGAACAAAATCAAGGCTGTGTGTTAAAAGTAAAATAGATACATATTAAGATTCCAGTAAGATTTGCAGGACAGAAGTCTGAAAAAGAGCATTACAATTGAACAAATGTTGAATGTAATCTAAAAGTGTTAAAAGTTGAAGTGGGAGATATCAGTGTTTTTTTTTTTATCATTGTTTTTCTCTTGTTTTTGTTAGCATTTTTTTTTTTTCATTTCACAGAAAGGGCATTTTTGACTCCATGTATGTCTGCATACTATTTTCACTCACTGTTCTTGAAGGGCAGAATAGGACATCAGATCCCTTGAAATGGAGTTAAGATGGGTGGTGAGCCACCACAGAGTTTCTGGGAATCAAAACCAGGTCCTTCAAAAGAGCAGCGAATGCTTTTAACAGTGTATGCCTTTTCAGTCCTACCAGGTTTTCAAGGCACATTCTGTCCATATAGCCACGCAGGCTTTGAAAATGCCATGCTCCTGCCTGAATCTGGCCCGTGATCTGTATGATTTCACAGAAGGTTACAGGTCAACAATGAGTGGTGATGCTAGGTCTAAGTATACTTAATAAATATCACAACGCACAAGAGCTCAAGTCTTGTTCTAATGAAACCTAGAAACTCCTTGTGGATCCACGGGTAGATGTCAATTTCCACAACTTACCACGGGGTCGTGTTTGGTGGCACTCTTCCCGGACTCCAATGTTGAGTACACTGGCTCACCTAGAAGTTAAACCAGGAAAATTCATGAGTTCTCCCTTTATTTTCAGGAGGTTTCCCAATCCAAATACCACTGACATGTCCCATTCCCCTTGTCGGGATAGAATACATGGCGACAGGAATACGATAGCAATGCTCATCACGGTGACAAAAGCAGCCTCAGACTTGGGAGAATTTCGATAGAACACATATGGTTTTGAAGTGTGCTGGTGACATGTACAGCTGGCTCTTAGGCAATCTTGCTTATTAGCCTTAAAGAACAACTAGAGATTCAGCATTCACATCCTGTCTGCATGGTATGCCAACCTTTCCTTCAGGACTGGACAGGCACTGTTATGGTCGAGAACCCTTACAAGTGACTCAACAAACATATAATGAAAAGTTCAATTTCTTAATATTATTTTTTGTTTATGTCCATTGCATTTATAACTACAACAGAAACACTCCTTTACTGATTCAGTGTATAATGAGTGACAGTAGCAGGCAACCTGACAGGTTAAATCTACTAAATATAAATGATGGAATAAGATAATTTATTAAGAACAAGAAAACAAATTATTTTACAGGTAGTCGTTTAAATATCCACTGGCATCGGCCGGCTTCATATCGTTGTAGGAAACAGGATGGATATAAATGGACTGTAATCTATGAGATGATACCCATGGAACTCAGGAGAGTTTGTATTATGGCCAGATAATGGAATGCATTACTATGGCATCAAAACTAACCTTACACATACACACACACATTAGCTGACACACCTATATCATTCACAGCATGAATGGTGTGGTCAAATGGCTCCAGTGGTCAAGGGAACAGTCCACTCTTCCTTAGGACCCATGCTTGGTTCACAGAAACTACACAGCAGCTGACAGCCATCTGTATCTGCAATTCCAGGTTCTCTGAAGGCTTCTTATGTCCTCCACATGTGTCACACATGAGCGTGATACACAGAAATAAGATGGAAGCATTGCCACAATCATGGGATAGCTGCCAAGGAGGGCTGCTAACAGGGCGTACTTACAGCCCAAAAGAGAAAAGTGCCTTGCACCGAAGCTCTATGTAGATGCTGGGAACAAAGCCCAAGTCCTCAGTTCTGCTGGAGGAGCCAGTATTAACCAGTCACCTCCCATTTTTTTCCAGCCACAGACCCTGCCCTCTGGAAGCACAGAATAAAACGTACTCATTATGGAACCATGTTGATGGGACACTGCCAAATAAGACTTTACTTCAATTAAATTTTGAGGGGCTATACCTGCAGGTACCTATACGTTTGTCTGGAACCACATGTTTCTACACATTCCTGGACTAATGAAATAGATAATAGTTGTTAAGATATCCCCAATACTGAGAATGCAGGCATAACAACAACGATTATGGTAGACATAATAATCCAATTAAAAGATACTATCCATATGGAGATCAAAGGGAAATACCTTACACATAAAGTTAGTAATCATATCACACGTCATTTCCAAAAACTAATCTGAAATTCTAATTGCATTAGGCTTCCAACTGAGCAACAGCAGCAGTACAGAAGGAACAGCAGTCGCCTAAACAGCCAATGAGAAGAACCGACTGCCATGGAAAGTGACAAGTCTCCTTGTGTATCAGGATGTGCCTGCAGGTGCATTTTGCACGTTCGGGAGCTGGTTGTTGGGAAGGGAGAAACGAGTCTGGTGCGAGCTCATATATATTTTCATGATTTGTGAATGGGGCCACTGTGCATCTTTGGGGAAGTGAAGATGGAATGTGACACGGCACCCCCACGTTTCTCAGGATCCAAGAAGCTGAACCCGTTTACGTTTCACTTATGCAACCAAAGCTCCAGACCATATTTTTGATGTTCCCAACTCAACACCACAATACATGATCAAAGGAATAAATCTTGAGTGGAGATATGTACTTGTAAAGTACATAGCATTAATAAGAGATAACATAACTAACACTTTAAGGTGTATTTGTCCTATCTAAAGAGCTATATGAGATCTCAGTTCATTGACGTCTTACTGTAATAGAGCTTTCAATGGAGTAAACTTTCAGAATTCACATTCCTATCATGAGACCAACCTGTCATCCTCAAGTGAAATTCCCTGTAAAGTCAGAGAAAGGACTTGCACCCCAATAAAGGCTTATCATTTACCTAGGAGTATAATAATAGAGGCCATGACAGAGAGGAGACACCTAGGAGCATTGATTGTTTCTTCTTCTTCATGTTATAGACACTTGGACACATGATTCACAGCAACAAAATATTAAATGTATTTTAGATTTTAAATATGATTGGGTGGGAACAATGACTTTGGGGGAAAACTTTGAAGTAATTGACTCCGGAATTTTTAGCCTAAACATTGAGTCATGACATGCTATGTTGGCCTCGGTACATTCTTATCAATGAAGACCCAGAAATTTAATCTGAAAACGGTTTGCAGCTGGGCATGTGTGGCCCAGGAATCTACTCTCTGCACCTACGAATCAAATATATGTGGATATCTATGATGTTAGGGAGGCCTGATGAACAGAAAATTGGGGGACATGCTCACCATATAGGTTGGGGAGAAAAAAAAAGAAAAACAGACAATAAAAACAGACACAACTTGGAAATTTACTGTTCTTCTGGTCTGTCAGAAAACAATTCATTTTCAAAATTCCATAATGTGTATCAAGGTGAAGCCTTGACATCATAGACATTTGGACTGTAAACTGAGGGCCCTCATGACCCTTTCCTTATCCAGTTGGTTTTGGGAACTGTTTCTAACAGAATGAAGAAAAAACTTTAAGTTAAGCACAGACCAACATTCAAAAATACTCAGACTTTTAAAACAAAACCTACCTGGCATTGGAGGAAACGGTGGTCCCACAAAGTCCCCTGGTGGGAAATACCATCCAGGACCTCCACAGGCGTTTCCTGGAGGAGGAGGTGGTGGGATCTGGCCTCTTGGATCAACTGTAAAGGCAGGGCCCTCAGGTCCTCTAAGCTCAGAACCAAGTGGAGGAGTCAATTCATGTCCAGCTGCATCATGTGCATCATGGCCAGAGGTGGGCAAACGTGTCTCCTGGAACAGAGTGACAATATGCTGTCAGTGAGGTAGTTTGCTTCACTATTGCTTTACTGGGAGTGTCAGGCACAGAAGAAAGCATTCCATGACATTCCAGCAAGCCATGTAACAGCCCCAGTTTGCCACATGTGTACAGGTGCTGTCTACTCGCTATCCTAACTAGGGTTACTAGTTCAGCACAAATTGTTAAACATGGCAGTGAAACTCTCCCTAGCTCACCCTCAAACAAACACACAGTTCATGCTGATCTAGATAGACAGACACTTTATGAAACAGATATGCACCAGGAGGTTGGTAGAGACAATGGCCTTGAATACATGAACTCCCATTCAGATATTGGTATAGTTCTGTCAGTATGTGGCTAAATGGTCAATACAGTGGGATCGAAGACTGGAAGCATCTCTAATGGAAAAACCTATCTGGAATCGAAAAATAACGACGGTGTTTATCAGACACACACAAATAGGAAAACTCTTGAGTTGAGCATATTTCCACAATGAACAAAATCAAGGCGGTGTGTTAAAAGTAAAATAGATACATATTAAGATTCCAGTAAGATTTGCAGGACAGAAGTCTGAAAAAGAGCATTACAATTGAACAAATGTTGAATGTAATCTAAAAGTGTTAAAAGTTGAAGTGGGAGATATCAGTGTTTTTTTTTTTATCATTGTTTTTCTCTTGTTTTTGTTAGCATTTTTTTTTTTTTCATTTCACAGAAAGGGCATTTTTGACTCCATGTATGTCTGCATACTATTTTCACTCACTGTTCTTGAAGGGCAGAATAGGACATCAGATCCCTTGAAATGGAGTTAAGATGGGTGGTGAGCCACCACAGAGTTTCTGGGAATCAAAACCAGGTCCTTCAAAAGAGCAGCGAATGCTTTTAACAGTGTATGCCTTTTCAGTCCTACCAGGTTTTCAAGGCACATTCTGTCCATATAGCCACGCAGGCTTTGAAAATGCCATGCTCCTGCCTGAATCTGGCCCGTGATCTGTATGATTTCACAGAAGGTTACAGGTCAACAATGAGTGGTGATGCTAGGTCTAAGTATACTTAATAAATATCACAACGCACAAGAGCTCAAGTCTTGTTCTAATGAAACCAAGAAACTCCTTGTGGATCCACGGGTAGATGTCAATTTCCACAACTTACCACGGGGTCGTGTTTGGTGGCACTCTTCCCGGACTCCAATGTTGAGTACACTGGCTCACCTAGAAGTTAAACCAGGAAAATTCATGAGTTCTCCCTTTATTTTCAGGAGGTTTCCCAATCCAAATACCACTGACATGTCCCATTCCCCTTGTCGGGATAGAATACATGGCGACAGGAATACGATAGCAATGCTCATCACGGTGACAAAAGCAGCCTCAGACTTGGGAGAATTTCGATAGAACACATATGGTTTTGAAGTGTGCTGGTGACATGTACAGCTGGCTCTTAGGCAATCTTGCTTATTAGCCTTAAAGAACAACTAGAGATTCAGCATTCACATCCTGTCTGCATGGTATGCCAACCTTTCCTTCAGGACTGGACAGGCACTGTTATGGTCGAGAACCCTTACAAGTGACTCAACAAACATATAATGAAAAGTTCAATTTCTTAATATTATTTTTTGTTTATGTCCATTGCATTTATAACTACAACAGAAACACTCCTTTACTGATTCAGTGTATAATGAGTGACAGTAGCAGGCAACCTGACAGGTTAAATCTACTAAATATAAATGATGGAATAAGATAATTTATTAAGAACAAGAAAGCAAATTATTTTACAGGTAGTCGTTTAAATATCCACTGGCATCGGCCGGCTTCATATCGTTGTAGGAAACAGGATGGATATAAATGGACTGTAATCTATGAGATGATACCCATGGAACTCAGGAGAGTTTGTATTATGGCCAGATAATGGAATGCATTACTATGGCATCAAAACTAACCTTACACATACACACACACATTAGCTGACACACCTATATCATTCACAGCATGAATGGTGTGGTCAAATGGCTCCAGTGGTCAAGGGAACAGTCCACTCTTCCTTAGGACCCATGCTTGGTTCACAGAAACTACACAGCAGCTGACAGCCATCTGTATCTGCAATTCCAGGTTCTCTGAAGGCTTCTTATGTCCTCCACATGTGTCACACATGAGCGTGATACACAGAAATAAGATGGAAGCATTGCCACAATCATGGGATAGCTGCCAAGGAGGGCTGCTAACAGGGCGTACTTACAGCCCAAAAGAGAAAAGTGCCTTGCACCGAAGCTCTATGTAGATGCTGGGAACAAAGCCCAAGTCCTCAGTTCTGCTGGAGGAGCCAGTATTAACCAGTCACCTCCCATTTTTTTCCAGCCACAGACCCTGCCCTCTGGAAGCACAGAATAAAACGTACTCATTATGGAACCATGTTGATGGGACACTGCCAAATAAGACTTTACTTCAATTAAATTTTGAGGGGCTATACCTGCAGGTACCTATACGTTTGTCTGGAACCACATGTTTCTACACATTCCTGGACTAATGAAATAGATAATAGTTGTTAAGATATCCCCAATACTGAGAATGCAGGCATAACAACAACGATTATGGTAGACATAATAATCCAATTAAAAGATACTATCCATATGGAGATCAAAGGGAAATACCTTACACATAAAGTTAGTAATCATATCACACGTCATTTCCAAAAACTAATCTGAAATTCTAATTGCATTAGGCTTCCAACTGAGCAACAGCAGCAGTACAGAAGGAACAGCAGTCGCCTAAACAGCCAATGAGAAGAACCGACTGCCATGGAAAGTGACAAGTCTCCTTGTGTATCAGGATGTGCCTGCAGGTGCATTTTGCACGTTCGGGAGCTGGTTGTTGGGAAGGGAGAAACGAGTCTGGTGCGAGCTCATATATATTTTCATGATTTGTGAATGGGGCCACTGTGCATCTTTGGGGAAGTGAAGATGGAATGTGACACGGCACCCCCACGTTTCTCAGGATCCAAGAAGCTGAACCCGTTTACGTTTCACTTATGCAACCAAAGCTCCAGACCATATTTTTGATGTTCCCAACTCAACACCACAATACATGATCAAAGGAATAAATCTTGAGTGGAGATATGTACTTGTAAAGTACATAGCATTAATAAGAGATAACATAACTAACACTTTAAGGTGTATTTGTCCTATCTAAAGAGCTATATGAGATCTCAGTTCATTGACGTCTTACTGTAATAGAGCTTTCAATGGAGTAAACTTTCAGAATTCACATTCCTATCATGAGACCAACCTGTCATCCTCAAGTGAAATTCCCTGTAAAGTCAGAGAAAGGACTTGCACCCCAATAAAGGCTTATCATTTACCTAGGAGTATAATAATAGAGGCCATGACAGAGAGGAGACACCTAGGAGCATTGATTGTTTCTTCTTCTTCATGTTATAGACACTTGGACACATGATTCACAGCAACAAAATATTGAATGTATTTTAGATTTTAAATATGATTGGGTGGGAACAATGACTTTGGGGGAAAACTTTGAAGTAATTGACTCCGGAATTTTTAGCCTAAACATTGAGTCATGACATGCTATGTTGGCCTCGGTACATTCTTATCAATGAAGACACAGAAATTTAATCTGAAAACGGTTTGCAGCTGGGCATGTGTGGCCCAGGAATCTACTCTCTGCACCTACGAATCAAATATATGTGGATATCTATGATGTTAGGGAGGCCTGATGAACAGAAAATTGGGGGACATGCTCACCATATAGGTTGGGGAGAAAAAAAAAGAAAAACAGACAATAAAAACAGACACAACTTGGAAATTTACTGTTCTTCTGGTCTGTCAGAAAACAATTCATTTTCAAAATTCCATAATGTGTATCAAGGTGAAGCCTTGACATCATAGACATTTGGACTGTAAACTGAGGGCCCTCATGACCCTTTCCTTATCCAGTTGGTTTTGGGAACTGTTACTAACAGAATGAAGAAAAAACTTTAAGTTAAGCACAGACCAACATTCAAAAATACTCAGACTTTTAAAACAAAACCTACCTGGCATTGGAGGAAACGGTGGTCCCACAAAGTCCCCTGGTGGGAAATACCATCCAGGACCTCCACAGGCGTTTCCTGGAGGAGGAGGTGGTGGGATCTGGCCTCTTGGATCAACTGTAAAGGCAGGGCCCTCAGGTCCTCTAAGCTCAGAACCAAGTGGAGGAGTCAATTCATGTCCAGCTGCATCATGTGCATCATGGCCAGAGGTGGGCAAACGTGTCTCCTGGAACAGAGTGACAATATGCTGTCAGTGAGGTAGTTTGCTTCACTATTGCTTTACTGGGAGTGTCAGGCACAGAAGAAAGCATTCCATGACATTCCAGCAAGCCATGTAACAGCCCCAGTTTGCCACATGTGTACAGGTGCTGTCTATTCGCTATCCTAACTAGGGTTACTAGTTCAGCACAAATTGTTAAACATGGCAGTGAAACTCTCCCTAGCTCACCCTCAAACAAACACACAGTTCATGCTGATCTAGATAGACAGACACTTTATGAAACAGATATGCACCAGGAGGTTGGTAGAGACAATGGCCTTGAATACATGAACTCCCATTCAGATATTGGTATAGTTCTGTCAGTATGTGGCTAAATGGTCAATACAGTGGGATCGAAGACTGGAAGCATCTCTAATGGAAAAACCTATCTGGAATCGAAAAATAACGACGGTTTTTATCAGACACACACAAATAGGAAAACTCTTGAGTTGAGCATATTTCCACAATGAACAAAATCAAGGCTGTGTGTTAAAAGTAAAATAGATACATATTAAGATTCCAGTAAGATTTGCAGGACAGAAGTCTGAAAAAGAGCATTACAATTGAACAAATGTTGAATGTAATCTAAAAGTGTTAAAAGTTGAAGTGGGAGATATCAGTGTTTTTTTTTTATCATTGTTTTTCTCTTGTTTTTGTTAGCATTTTTTTTTTTTCATTTCACAGAAAGGGCATTTTTGACTCCATGTATGTCTGCATACTATTTTCACTCACTGTTCTTGAAGGGCAGAATAGGACATCAGATCCCTTGAAATGGAGTTAAGATGGGTGGTGAGCCACCACAGAGTTTCTGGGAATCAAAACCAGGTCCTTCAAAAGAGCAGCGAATGCTTTTAACAGTGTATGCCTTTTCAGTCCTACCAGGTTTTCAAGGCACATTCTGTCCATATAGCCACGCAGGCTTTGAAAATGCCATGCTCCTGCCTGAATCTGCAAAATGCTAGGAACACGTGGGCCATCAACCCCCTGGCCCGTGATCTGTATGATTTCACAGAAGGTTACAGGTCAACAATGAGTGGTGATGCTAGGTCTAAGTATACTTAATAAATATCACAACGCACAAGAGCTCAAGTCTTGTTCTAATGAAACCTAGAAACTCCTTGTGGATCCACGGGTAGATGTCAATTTCCACAAATTACCACGGGGTCGTGTTTGGTGGCACTCTTCCCGGAATCCAATGTTGAGTACACTGGCTCAACTAGAAGTTAAACCAGGAAAATTCATGAGTTCTCCCTTTATTTTCAGGAGGTTTCCCAATCCAAATACCACTGACATGTCCCATTCCCCTTGTCGGGATAGAATACATGGCGACAGGAATACGATAGCAATGCTCATCACGGTGACAAAAGCAGCCTCAGACTTGGGAGAATTTCGATAGAACACATATGGTTTTGAAGTGTGCTGGTGACATGTACAGCTGGCTCTTAGGCAATCTTGCTCATTAGCCTTAAAGAACAACTAGAGATTCAGCATTCACATCCTGTCTGCATGGTATGCCAACCTTTCTTCAGGACTGGACAGGCACTGTTATGGTCGAGAACCCTTACAAGTGACTCAACAAACATATAATGACAAGTTCAATTTCTTAATATTATTTTTTGTTTATGTCCATTGCATTTATAACTACAACAGAAACACTCCTTTACTGATTCAGTGTATAATGAGTGACAGTAGCAGGCAACCTGACAGGTTAAATCTACTAAATATAAATGATGGAATAAGATAATTTATTAAGAACAAGACAACAAATTATTTTACAGGTAGTCGTTTAAATATCCACTGGCATCGGCCGGCTTCATATCGTTGTAGGAAACAGGATGGATATAAATGGACTATAATCTATGAGATGATACCCATGGAACTCAGGAGAGTTTGTATTATGGCCAGATAATGGAATGCATTACTATGGCATCAAAACTAACCTTACACATACACACACACATTAGCTGACACACCTATATCGTTCACAGCATGAATGGTGTGGTCAAATGGCTCCACTGGTCAAGGGAACAGTCCACTCTTCCTTAGGACCCATGCTTGGTTCACAGAAACTACACAGCAGCTGACAGCCATCTGTATCTGCAATTCCAGGTTCTCTGAAGGCTTCTTATGTCCTCCACATGTGTCACACATGAGCGTGATACACAGAAATAAGATGGAAGCATTGCCACAATCATGGGATAGCTGCCAAGGAGGGCTGCTAACAGGGCGTACTTACAGCCCAAAAGAGAAAAGTGCCTTGCACCGAAGCTCTATGTAGATGCTGGGAACAAAGCCCAAGTCCTCAGTTCTGCTGGAGGAGCCAGTATTAACCAGTCACCTCCCATTTTTTTCCAGCCACAGACCCTGCCCTCTGGAAGCACAGAATAAAATGTACTCATTATGGAACCATGTTGATGGGACACTGCCAAATAAGACTTTACTTCAATTAAATTTTGAGGGGCTATACCTGCAGGTACCTATACGTTTGTCTGGAATCACATGTTTCTACACATTCCTGGACTAATGAAATAGATAATAGTTGTTAAGATATCCCCAATACTGAGAATGCAGGCATAACAACAACGATTATGTTAGACATAATAATCCAATTAAAAGATACTATCCATATGGAGATCAAAGGGAAATACCTTACTCATGAGGTTAGTAATCATATCACACGTCCTTTCCAAAAACTAATCTGAAATTCTAATTGCATTAGGCTTTCAACTGAGCAACAGCAGCAGTACAGAAGGAACAGCAGTCGCCTAAACAGCCAATGAGAAGAACCTACTGCCATGGAAAGTGACAAGTCTCCTTGTGTATCAGGAGGTGCCTGCAGGTGCATTTTGCACGTTCGAGAGCTGGTTGTTGGGAAGGGAGAAACGAGTCTGGTGGGAGCTCATATATACTTTCATGATTTGTGAATGGGGCCACTGTGCATCTTTGGGGAAGTGAAGATGGAATGTGACACGGCACCCCCACCTTTCTCAGGATCCAAGAAGCTGAACCCGTTTACGTTTCACTTATGCAACCAAAGCTCCAGACCATATTTTTGATGTTCCCAACTCAACACCACAATACATGATCAAAGGAATATATCTTGAGTGGAGATATGTACTTGTAAAGTACATAGCATTAATAAGAGATAACATAACTAACACTTTAAGGTGTATTTGTCCTATCTAAAGAGCTATATGAGATCTCAGTTCATTGATGTCTTACTGTAATAGAGCTTTCAATGGAGTAAACTTTCAGAATTCACATTCCTATCATGAGACCAACTTGTCATCCTCAAGTGAAATTCCCTGTAAAGTCAGAGAAAGGACTTGCACCCCAATAAAGGCTTATCATTTACCTAGGAGTATAATAATAGAGGCCATGACAGAGAGGAGACACCTAGGAGCATTGATTGTTTCTTCTTCTTCATGTTATAGACACATGGACACATGATTCACAGCAACAAAATATTAAATGTATTTTAGATTTTAAATATGATTGGGTGGGAACAATGACTTTGGGGGAAAACTTTGAAGTAATTGACTCCGGAATTTTTAGCCTAAACATTGAGTCATGACATGCTATGTTGGCCTCGGTACATTCTTATCAATGAAGACACAGAAATTTAATCTGAAAACGGTTTGCAGCTGGGCATGTGTGGCCCAGGAATCTACTCTCTGCACCTACGAATCAAATATATGTGGATATCTATGATGTTAGGGAGGCCTGATGAACAGAAAATTGGGGGACATGCTCACCATATAGGTTGGGGAGAAAAAAAAAGAAAAACAGACAATAAAAACAGACACAACTTGGAAATTTACTGTTCTTCTGGTCTGTCAGAAAACAATTCATTTTCAAAATTCCATAATGTGTATCAAGGTGAAGCCTTGACATCATAGACATTTGGACTGTAAACTGAGGGCCCTCATGACCCTTTCCTTATCCAGTTGGTTTTGGGAACTGTTTCTAACAGAATGAAGAAAAAACTTTAAGTTAAGCACAGACCAACATTCAAAAATACTCAGACTTTTAAAACAAAACCTACCTGTCATTGGAGGAAACGGTGGTCCCACAAAGTCCCCTGGTGGGAAATACCATCCAGGACCTCCACAGGCGTTTCCTGGAGGAGGAGGTGGTGGGATCTGGCCTCTTGGATCAACTGTAAAGGCAGGGCCCTCAGGTCCTCTAAGCTCAGAACCAAGTGGAGGAGTCAATTCATGTCCAGCTGCATCATGTGCATCATGGCCAGAGGTGGGCAAACGTGTCTCCTGGAACAGAGTGACAATATGCTGTCAGTGAGGTAGTTTGCTTCACTATTGCTTTACTGGGAGTGTCAGGCACAGAAGAAAGCATTCCATGACATTCCAGCAAGCCATGTAACAGCCCCAGTTTGCCACATGTGTACAGGTGCTGTCTACTCGCTATCCTAACTAGGGTTACTAGTTCAGCACAAATTGTTAAACATGGCAGTGAAACTCTCCCTAGCTCACCCTCAAACAAACACACAGTTCATGCTGATCTAGATAGACAGACACTTTATGAAACAGATATGCACCAGGAGGTTGGTAGAGACAATGGCCTTGAATACATGAACTCCCATTCAGATATTGGTATAGTTCTGTCAGTATGTGGCTAAATGGTCAATACAGTGGGATCGAAGACTGGAAGCATCTCTAATGGAAAAACCTATCTGGAATCGAAAAATAACGACGGTGTTTATCAGACACACACAAATAGGAAAACTCTTGAGTTGAGCATATTTCCACAATGAACAAAATCAAGGCTGTGTGTTAAAAGTAAAATAGATACATATTAAGATTCCAGTAAGATTTGCAGGACAGAAGTCTGAAAAAGAGCATTACAATTGAACAAATGTTGAATGTAATCTAAAAGTGTTAAAAGTTGAAGTGGGAGATATCAGTGTTTTTTTTTTTATCATTGTTTTTCTCTTGTTTTTGTTAGCATTTTTTTTTTTTCATTTCACAGAAAGGGCATTTTTGACTCCATGTATGTCTGCATACTATTTTCACTCACTGTTCTTGAAGGGCAGAATAGGACATCAGATCCCTTGAAATGGAGTTAAGATGGGTGGTGAGCCACCACAGAGTTTCTGGGAATCAAAACCAGGTCCTTCAAAAGAGCAGCGAATGCTTTTAACAGTGTATGCCTTTTCAGTCCTACCAGGTTTTCAAGGCACATTCTGTCCATATAGCCACGCAGGCTTTGAAAATGCCATGCTCCTGCCTGAATCTGGCCCGTGATCTGTATGATTTCACAGAAGGTTACAGGTCAACAATGAGTGGTGATGCTAGGTCTAAGTATACTTAATAAATATCACAACGCACAAGAGCTCAAGTCTTGTTCTAATGAAACCTAGAAACTCCTTGTGGATCCACGGGTAGATGTCAATTTCCACAACTTACCACGGGGTCGTGTTTGGTGGCACTCTTCCCGGACTCCAATGTTGAGTACACTGGCTCACCTAGAAGTTAAACCAGGAAAATTCATGAGTTCTCCCTTTATTTTAGGGAGGTTTCCCAATCCAAATACCACTGACATGTCCCATTCCCCTTGTCGGGATAGAATACATGGCGACAGGAATACGATAGCAATGCTCATCACGGTGACAAAAGCAGCCTCAGACTTGGGAGAATTTCGATAGAACACATATGGTTTTGAAGTGTGCTGGTGACATGTACAGCTGGCTCTTAGGCAATCTTGCTCATTAGCCTTAAAGAACAACTAGAGATTCAGCATTCACATCCTGTCTGCATGGTATGCCAACCTTTCTTCAGGACTGGACAGGCACTGTTATGGTCGAGAACCCTTACAAGTGACTCAACAAACATATAATGACAAGTTCAATTTCTTAATATTATTTTTTGTTTATGTCCATTGCATTTATAACTACAACAGAAACACTCCTTTACTGATTCAGTGTATAATGAGTGACAGTAGCAGGCAACCTGACAGGTTAAATCTACTAAATATAAATGATGGAATAAGATAATTTATTAAGAACAAGACAACAAATTATTTTACAGGTAGTCGTTTAAATATCCACTGGCATCGGCCGGCTTCATATCGTTGTAGGAAACAGGATGGATATAAATGGACTATAATCTATGAGATGATACCCATGGAACTCAGGAGAGTTTGTATTATGGCCAGATAATGGAATGCATTACTATGGCATCAAAACTAACCTTACACATACACACACACATTAGCTGACACACCTATATCGTTCACAGCATGAATGGTGTGGTCAAATGGCTCCAGTGGTCAAGGGAACAGTCCACTCTTCCTTAGGACCCATGCTTGGTTCACAGAAACTACACAGCAGCTGACAGCCATCTGTATCTGCAATTCCAGGTTCTCTGAAGGCTTCTTATGTCCTCCACATGTGTCACACATGAGCGTGATACACAGAAATAAGATGGAAGCATTGCCACAATCATGGGATAGCTGCCAAGGAGGGCTGCTAACAGGGCGTACTTACAGCCCAAAAGAGAAAAGTGCCTTGCACCGAAGCTCTATGTAGATGCTGGGAACAAAGCCCAAGTCCTCAGTTCTGCTGGAGGAGCCAGTATTAACCAGTCACCTCCCATTTTTTTCCAGCCACAGACCCTGCCCTCTGGAAGCACAGAATAAAATGTACTCATTATGGAACCATGTTGATGGGACACTGCCAAATAAGACTTTACTTCAATTAAATTTTGAGGGGCTATACCTGCAGGTACCTATACGTTTGTCTGGAAACACATGTTTCTACACATTCCTGGACTAATGAAATAGATAATAGTTGTTAAGATATCCCCAATACTGAGAATGCAGGCATAACAACAACGATTATGTTAGACATAATAATCCAATTAAAAGATACTATCCATATGGAGATCAAAGGGAAATACCTTACTCATGAGGTTAGTAATCATATCACACGTCCTTTCCAAAAACTAATCTGAAATTCTAATTGCATTAGGCTTTCAACTGAGCAACAGCAGCAGTACAGAAGGAACAGCAGTCGCCTAAACAGCCAATGAGAAGAACCTACTGCCATGGAAAGTGACAAGTCTCCTTGTGTATCAGGAGGTGCCTGCAGGTGCATTTTGCACGTTCGAGAGCTGGTTGTTGGGAAGGGAGAAACGAGTCTGGTGGGAGCTCATATATACTTTCATGATTTGTGAATGGGGCCACTGTGCATCTTTGGGGAAGTGAAGATGGAATGTGACACGGCACCCCCACCTTTCTCAGGATCCAAGAAGCTGAACCCGTTTACGTTTCACTTATGCAACCAAAGCTCCAGACCATATTTTTGATGTTCCCAACTCAACACCACAATACATGATCAAAGGAATATATCTTGAGTGGAGATATGTACTTGTAAAGTACATAGCATTAATAAGAGATAACATAACTAACACTTTAAGGTGTATTTGTCCTATCTAAAGAGCTATATGAGATCTCAGTTCATTGATGTCTTACTGTAATAGAGCTTTCAATGGAGTAAACTTTCAGAATTCACATTCCTATCATGAGACCAACTTGTCATCCTCAAGTGAAATTCCCTGTAAAGTCAGAGAAAGGACTTGCACCCCAATAAAGGCTTATCATTTACCTAGGAGTATAATAATAGAGGCCATGACAGAGAGGAGACACCTAGGAGCATTGATTGTTTCTTCTTCTTCATGTTATAGACACATGGACACATGATTCACAGCAACAAAATATTAAATGTATTTTAGATTTTAAATATGATTGGGTGGGAACAATGACTTTGGGGGAAAACTTTGAAGTAATTGACTCCGGAATTTTTAGCCTAAACATTGAGTCATGACATGCTATGTTGGCCTCGGTACATTCTTATCAATGAAGACACAGAAATTTAATCTGAAAACGGTTTGCAGCTGGGCATGTGTGGCCCAGGAATCTACTCTCTGCACCTACGAATCAAATATATGTGGATATCTATGATGTTAGGGAGGCCTGATGAACAGAAAATTGGGGGACATGCTCACCATATAGGTTGGGGAGAAAAAAAAAGAAAAACAGACAATAAAAACAGACACAACTTGGAAATTTACTGTTCTTCTGGTCTGTCAGAAAACAATTCATTTTCAAAATTCCATAATGTGTATCAAGGTGAAGCCTTGACATCATAGACATTTGGACTGTAAACTGAGGGCCCTCATGACCCTTTCCTTATCCAGTTGGTTTTGGGAACTGTTTCTAACAGAATGAAGAAAAAACTTTAAGTTAAGCACAGACCAACATTCAAAAATACTCAGACTTTTAAAACAAAACCTACCTGTCATTGGAGGAAACGGTGGTCCCACAAAGTCCCCTGGTGGGAAATACCATCCAGGACCTCCACAGGCGTTTCCTGGAGGAGGAGGTGGTGGGATCTGGCCTCTTGGATCAACTGTAAAGGCAGGGCCCTCAGGTCCTCTAAGCTCAGAACCAAGTGGAGGAGTCAATTCATGTCCAGCTGCATCATGTGCATCATGGCCAGAGGTGGGCAAACGTGTCTCCTGGAACAGAGTGACAATATGCTGTCAGTGAGGTAGTTTGCTTCACTATTGCTTTACTGGGAGTGTCAGGCACAGAAGAAAGCATTCCATGACATTCCAGCAAGCCATGTAACAGCCCCAGTTTGCCACATGTGTACAGGTGCTGTCTACTCGCTATCCTAACTAGGGTTACTAGTTCAGCACAAATTGTTAAACATGGCAGTGAAACTCTCCCTAGCTCACCCTCAAACAAACACACAGTTCATGCTGATCTAGATAGACAGACACTTTATGAAACAGATATGCACCAGGAGGTTGGTAGAGACAATGGCCTTGAATACATGAACTCCCATTCAGATATTGGTATAGTTCTGTCAGTATGTGGCTAAATGGTCAATACAGTGGGATCGAAGACTGGAAGCATCTCTAATGGAAAAACCTATCTGGAATCGAAAAATAACGACGGTGTTTATCAGACACACACAAATAGGAAAACTCTTGAGTTGAGCATATTTCCACAATGAACAAAATCAAGGCTGTGTGTTAAAAGTAAAATAGATACATATTAAGATTCCAGTAAGATTTGCAGGACAGAAGTCTGAAAAAGAGCATTACAATTGAACAAATGTTGAATGTAATCTAAAAGTGTTAAAAGTTGAAGTGGGAGATATCAGTGTTTTTTTTTTTTATCATTGTTTTTCTCTTGTTTTTGTTAGCATTTTTTTTTTTTCATTTCACAGAAAGGGCATTTTTGACTCCATGTATGTCTGCATACTATTTTCACTCACTGTTCTTGAAGGGCAGAATAGGACATCAGATCCCTTGAAATGGAGTTAAGATGGGTGGTGAGCCACCACAGAGTTTCTGGGAATCAAAACCAGGTCCTTCAAAAGAGCAGCGAATGCTTTTAACAGTGTATGCCTTTTCAGTCCTACCAGGTTTTCAAGGCACATTCTGTCCATATAGCCACGCAGGCTTTGAAAATGCCATGCTCCTGCCTGAATCTGGCCCGTGATCTGTATGATTTCACAGAAGGTTACAGGTCAACAATGAGTGGTGATGCTAGGTCTAAGTATACTTAATAAATATCACAACGCACAAGAGCTCAAGTCTTGTTCTAATGAAACCTAGAAACTCCTTGTGGATCCACGGGTAGATGTCAATTTCCACAACTTACCACGGGGTCGTGTTTGGTGGCACTCTTCCCGGACTCCAATGTTGAGTACACTGGCTCACCTAGAAGTTAAACCAGGAAAATTCATGAGTTCTCCCTTTATTTTAGGGAGGTTTCCCAATCCAAATACCACTGACATGTCCCATTCCCCTTGTCGGGATAGAATACATGGCGACAGGAATACGATAGCAATGCTCATCACGGTGACAAAAGCAGCCTCAGACTTGGGAGAATTTCGATAGAACACATATGGTTTTGAAGTGTGCTGGTGACATGTACAGCTGGCTCTTAGGCAATCTTGCTCATTAGCCTTAAAGAACAACTAGAGATTCAGCATTCACATCCTGTCTGCATGGTATGCCAACCTTTCTTCAGGACTGGACAGGCACTGTTATGGTCGAGAACCCTTACAAGTGACTCAACAAACATATAATGACAAGTTCAATTTCTTAATATTATTTTTTGTTTATGTCCATTGCATTTATAACTACAACAGAAACACTCCTTTACTGATTCAGTGTATAATGAGTGACAGTAGCAGGCAACCTGACAGGTTAAATCTACTAAATATAAATGATGGAATAAGATAATTTATTAAGAACAAGACAACAAATTATTTTACAGGTAGTCGTTTAAATATCCACTGGCATCGGCCGGCTTCATATCGTTGTAGGAAACAGGATGGATATAAATGGACTATAATCTATGAGATGATACCCATGGAACTCAGGAGAGTTTGTATTATGGCCAGATAATGGAATGCATTACTATGGCATCAAAACTAACCTTACACATACACACACACATTAGCTGACACACCTATATCGTTCACAGCATGAATGGTGTGGTCAAATGGCTCCAGTGGTCAAGGGAACAGTCCACTCTTCCTTAGGACCCATGCTTGGTTCACAGAAACTACACAGCAGCTGACAGCCATCTGTATCTGCAATTCCAGGTTCTCTGAAGGCTTCTTATGTCCTCCACATGTGTCACACATGAGCGTGATACACAGAAATAAGATGGAAGCATTGCCACAATCATGGGATAGCTGCCAAGGAGGGCTGCTAACAGGGCGTACTTACAGCCCAAAAGAGAAAAGTGCCTTGCACCGAAGCTCTATGTAGATGCTGGGAACAAAGCCCAAGTCCTCAGTTCTGCTGGAGGAGCCAGTATTAACCAGTCACCTCCCATTTTTTTCCAGCCACAGACCCTGCCCTCTGGAAGCACAGAATAAAATGTACTCATTATGGAACCATGTTGATGGGACACTGCCAAATAAGACTTTACTTCAATTAAATTTTGAGGGGCTATACCTGCAGGTACCTATACGTTTGTCTGGAAACACATGTTTCTACACATTCCTGGACTAATGAAATAGATAATAGTTGTTAAGATATCCCCAATACTGAGAATGCAGGCATAACAACAACGATTATGTTAGACATAATAATCCAATTAAAAGATACTATCCATATGGAGATCAAAGGGAAATACCTTACTCATGAGGTTAGTAATCATATCACACGTCCTTTCCAAAAACTAATCTGAAATTCTAATTGCATTAGGCTTTCAACTGAGCAACAGCAGCAGTACAGAAGGAACAGCAGTCGCCTAAACAGCCAATGAGAAGAACCTACTGCCATGCAAAGTGACAAGTCTCCTTGTGTATCAGGAGGTGCCTGCAGGTGCATTTTGCACGTTCGAGAGCTGGTTGTTGGGAAGGGAGAAACGAGTCTGGTGGGAGCTCATATATACTTTCATGATTTGTGAATGGGGCCACTGTGCATCTTTGGGGAAGTGAAGATGGAATGTGACACGGCACCCCCACCTTTCTCAGGATCCAAGAAGCTGAACCCGTTTACGTTTCACTTATGCAACCAAAGCTCCAGACCATATTTTTGATGTTCCCAACTCAACACCACAATACATGATCAAAGGAATATATCTTGAGTGGAGATATGTACTTGTAAAGTACATAGCATTAATAAGAGATAACATAACTAACACTTTAAGGTGTATTTGTCCTATCTAAAGAGCTATATGAGATCTCAGTTCATTGATGTCTTACTGTAATAGAGCTTTCAATGGAGTAAACTTTCAGAATTCACATTCCTATCATGAGACCAACTTGTCATCCTCAAGTGAAATTCCCTGTAAAGTCAGAGAAAGGACTTGCACCCCAATAAAGGCTTATCATTTACCTAGGAGTATAATAATAGAGGCCATGACAGAGAGGAGACACCTAGGAGCATTGATTGTTTCTTCTTCTTCATGTTATAGACACATGGACACATGATTCACAGCAACAAAATATTAAATGTATTTTAGATTTTAAATATGATTGGGTGGGAACAATGACTTTGGGGGAAAACTTTGAAGTAATTGACTCCGGAATTTTTAGCCTAAACATTGAGTCATGACATGCTATGTTGGCCTCGGTACATTCTTATCAATGAAGACACAGAAATTTAATCTGAAAACGGTTTGCAGCTGGGCATGTGTGGCCCAGGAATCTACTCTCTGCACCTACGAATCAAATATATGTGGATATCTATGATGTTAGGGAGGCCTGATGAACAGAAAATTGGGGGACATGCTCACCATATAGGTTGGGGAGAAAAAAAAAGAAAAACAGACAATAAAAACAGACACAACTTGGAAATTTACTGTTCTTCTGGTCTGTCAGAAAACAATTCATTTTCAAAATTCCATAATGTGTATCAAGGTGAAGCCTTGACATCATAGACATTTGGACTGTAAACTGAGGGCCCTCATGACCCTTTCCTTATCCAGTTGGTTTTGGGAACTGTTTCTAACAGAATGAAGAAAAAACTTTAAGTTAAGCACAGACCAACATTCAAAAATACTCAGACTTTTAAAACAAAACCTACCTGGCATTGGAGGAAACGGTGGTCCCACAAAGTCCCCTGGTGGGAAATACCATCCAGGACCTCCACAGGCGTTTCCTGGAGGAGGAGGTGGTGGGATCTGGCCTCTTGGATCAACTGTAAAGGCAGGGCCCTCAGGTCCTCTAAGCTCAGAACCAAGTGGAGGAGTCAATTCATGTCCAGCTGCATCATGTGCATCATGGCCAGAGGTGGGCAAACGTGTCTCCTGGAACAGAGTGACAATATGCTGTCAGTGAGGTAGTTTGCTTCACTATTGCTTTACTGGGAGTGTCAGGCACAGAAGAAAGCATTCCATGACATTCCAGCAAGCCATGTAACAGCCCCAGTTTGCCACATGTGTACAGGTGCTGTCTACTCGCTATCCTAACTAGGGTTACTAGTTCAGCACAAATTGTTAAACATGGCAGTGAAACTCTCCCTAGCTCACCCTCAAACAAACACACAGTTCATGCTGATCTAGATAGACAGACACTTTATGAAACAGATATGCACCAGGAGGTTGGTAGAGACAATGGCCTTGAATACATGAACTCCCATTCAGATATTGGTATAGTTCTGTCAGTATGTGGCTAAATGGTCAATACAGTGGGATCGAAGACTGGAAGCATCTCTAATGGAAAAACCTATCTGGAATCGAAAAATAACGACGGTTTTTATCAGACACACACAAATAGGAAAACTCTTGAGTTGAGCATATTTCCACAATGAACAAAATCAAGGCTGTGTGTTAAAAGTAAAATAGATACATATTAAGATTCCAGTAAGATTTGCAGGACAGAAGTCTGAAAAAGAGCATTACAATTGAACAAATGTTGAATGTAATCTAAAAGTGTTAAAAGTTGAAGTGGGAGATATCAGTGTTTTTTTTTTTATCATTGTTTTTCTCTTGTTT
The DNA here is from genome assembly GCF_943737965.1 of Phodopus roborovskii. Taxonomy (NCBI): domain Eukaryota; kingdom Metazoa; phylum Chordata; class Mammalia; order Rodentia; family Cricetidae; genus Phodopus; species Phodopus roborovskii. The sequence goes on from NW_026125583.1 coordinate 85,772, forward strand.
TTGTTAGCATTTTTTTTTTTCATTTCACAGAAAGGGCATTTTTGACTCCATGTATGTCTGCATACTATTTTCACTCACTGTTCTTGAAGGGAAGAATAGGACATCAGATCCCTTGAAATGGAGTTAAGATGGGTGGTGAGCCACCACAGAGTTTCTGGGAATCAAAACCAGGTCCTTCAAAAGAGCAGCGAATGCTTTTAACAGTGTATGCCTTTTCAGTCCTACCAGGTTTTCAAGGCACATTCTGTCCATATAGCCACGCAGGCTTTGAAAATGCCATGCTCCTGCCTGAATCTGGCCCGTGATCTGTATGATTTCACAGAAGGTTACAGGTCAACAATGAGTGGTGATGCTAGGTCTAAGTATACTTAATAAATATCACAACGCACAAGAGCTCAAGTCTTGTTCTAATGAAACCTAGAAACTCCTTGTGGATCCACGGGTAGATGTCAATTTCCACAACTTACCACGGGGTCGTGTTTGGTGGCACTCTTCCCGGACTCCAATGTTGAGTACACTGGCTCACCTAGAAGTTAAACCAGGAAAATTCATGAGTTCTCCCTTTATTTTAGGGAGGTTTCCCAATCCAAATACCACTGACATGTCCCATTCCCCTTGTCGGGATAGAATACATGGCGACAGGAATACGATAGCAATGCTCATCACGGTGACAAAAGCAGCCTCAGACTTGGGAGAATTTCGATAGAACACATATGGTTTTGAAGTGTGCTGGTGACATATACAGCTGGCTCTTAGGCAATCTTGCTCATTAGCCTTAAAGAACAACTAGAGATTCAGCATTCACATCCTGTCTGCATGGTATGCCAACCTTTCTTCAGGACTGGACAGGCACTGTTATGGTCGAGAACCCTTACAAGTGACTCAACAAACATATAATGACAAGTTCAATTTCTTAATATTATTTTTTGTTTATGTCCATTGCATTTATAACTACAACAGAAACACTCCTTTACTGATTCAGTGTATAATGAGTGACAGTAGCAGGCAACCTGACAGGTTAAATCTACTAAATATAAATGATGGAATAAGATAATTTATTAAGAACAAGACAACAAATTATTTTACAGGTAGTCGTTTAAATATCCACTGGCATCGGCCGGCTTCATATCGTTGTAGGAAACAGGATGGATATAAATGGACTGTAATCTATGAGATGATACCCATGGAACGCAGGAGAGTTTGTATTATGGCCAGATAATGGAATGCATTACTATGGCATCAAAACTAACCTTACACATACACACACACATTAGCTGACACACCTATATCATTCACAGCATGAATGGTGTGGTCAAATGGCTCCAGTGGTCAAGGGAACAGTCCACTCTTCCTTAGGACCCATGCTTGGTTCACAGAAACTACACAGCAGCTGACAGCCATCTGTATCTGCAATTCCAGGTTCTCTGAAGGCTTCTTATGTCCTCCACATGTGTCACACATGAGCGTGATACACAGAAATAAGATGGAAGCATTGCCACAATCATGGGATAGCTGCCAAGGAGGGCTGCTAACAGGGCGTACTTACAGCCCAAAAGAGAAAAGTGCCTTGCACCGAAGCTCTATGTAGATGCTGGGAACAAAGCCCAAGTCCTCAGTTCTGCTGGAGGAGCCAGTATTAACCAGTCACCTCCCATTTTTTTCCAGCCACAGACCCTGCCCTCTGGAAGCACAGAATAAAATGTACTTATTATGGAACCATGTTGATGGGACACTGCCAAATAAGACTTTACTTCAATTAAATTTTGAGGGGCTATACCTGCAGGTACCTATACGTTTGTCTGGAATCACATGTTTCTACACATTCCTGGACTAATGAAATAGATAATAGTTGTTAAGATATCCCCAATACTGAGAATGCAGGCATAACAACAACGATTATGTTAGACATAATAATCCAATTAAAAGATACTATCCATATGGAGATCAAAGGGAAATACCTTACTCATGAGGTTAGTAATCATATCACACGTCCTTTCCAAAAACTAATCTGAAATTCTAATTGCATTAGGCTTTCAACTGAGCAACAGCAGCAGTACAGAAGGAACAGCAGTCGCCTAAACAGCCAATGAGAAGAACCTACTGCCATGCAAAGTGACAAGTCTCCTTGTGTATCAGGAGGTGCCTGCAGGTGCATTTTGCACGTTCGAGAGCTGGTTGTTGGGAAGGGAGAAACGAGTCTGGTGGGAGCTCATATATACTTTCATGATTTGTGAATGGGGCCACTGTGCATCTTTGGGGAAGTGAAGATGGAATGTGACACGGCACCCCCACCTTTCTCAGGATCCAAGAAGCTGAACCCGTTTACGTTTCACTTATGCAACCAAAGCTCCAGACCATATTTTTGATGTTCCCAACTCAACACCACAATACATGATCAAAGGAATAAATCTTGAGTGGAAATATATACTTGTAAAGTACATAGCATTAATAAGAGATAACATAACTAACACTTTAAGGTGTATTTGTCCTATCTAAAGAGCTATATGAGATCTCAGTTCATTGATGTCTTACTGTAATAGAGCTTTCAATGGAGTAAACTTTCAGAATTCACATTCCTATCATGAGACCAACTTGTCATCCTCAAGTGAAATTCCCTGTAAAGTCAGAGAAAGGACTTGCACCCCAATAAAGGCTTATCATTTACCTAGGAGTATAATAATAGAGGCCATGACAGAGAGGAGACACCTAGGAGCATTGATTGTTTCTTCTTCTTCATGTTATAGACACATGGACACATGATTCACAGCAACAAAATATTAAATGTATTTTAGATTTTAAATATGATTGGGTGGGAACAATGACTTTGGGGGAAAACTTTGAAGTAATTGACTCCGGAATTTTTAGCCTAAACATTGAGTCATGACATGCTATGTTGGCCTCGGTACATTCTTATCAATGAAGACACAGAAATTTAATCTGAAAACGGTTTGCAGCTGGGCATGTGTGGCCCAGGAATCTACTCTCTGCACCTAGGAATCAAATATATGTGGATATCTATGATGTTAGGGAGGCCTGATGAACAGAAAATTGGGGGGAAAGGCTCACCATATATGGTGGGGAGAAAAAAAAAGAAAAACAGACAATAAAAACAGACACAACTTGGAAATTTACTGTTCTTCTGGTCTGTCAGAAAACAATTCATTTTCAAAATTCCATAATGTGTATCAAGGTGAAGCCTTGACATCATAGACATTTGGACTGTAAACTGAGGGCCCTCATGACCCTTTCCTTATCCAGTTGGTTTTGGGAACTGTTTCTAACAGAATGAAGAAAAAACTTTAAGTTAAGCACAGACCAACATTCAAAAATACTCAGACTTTTAAAACAAAACCTACCTGGCATTGGAGGAAACGGTGGTCCCACAAAGTCCCCTGGTGGGAAATACCATCCAGGACCTCCACAGGCGTTTCCTGGAGGAGGAGGTGGTGGGATCTGGCCTCTTGGATCAACTGTAAAGGCAGGGCCCTCAGGTCCTCTAAGCTCAGAACCAAGTGGAGGAGTCAATTCATGTCCAGCTGCATCATGTGCATCATGGCCAGAGGTGGGCAAACGTGTCTCCTGGAACAGAGTGACAATATGCTGTCAGTGAGGTAGTTTGCTTCACTATTGCTTTACTGGGAGTGTCAGGCACAGAAGAAAGCATTCCATGACATTCCAGCAAGCCATGTAACAGCCCCAGTTTGCCACATGTGTACAGGTGCTGTCTATTCGCTATCCTAACTAGGGTTACTAGTTCAGCACAAATTGTTAAACATGGTATTGAAACTCTCCCTAGCTCACCCTCAAACAAACACACAGTTCATGCTGATCTAGATAGACAGACACTTTATGAAACAGATATGCACCAGGAGGTTGGTAGAGACAATGGCCTTGAATACATGAACTCCCATTCAGATATTGGTATAGTTCTGTCAGTATGTGGCTAAATGGTCAATACAGTGGGATCGAAGACTGGAAGCATCTCTAATGGAAAAACCTATCTGGAATCGAAAAATAACGACGGTTTTTATCAGACACACACAAATAGGAAAACTCTTGAGTTGAGCATATTTCCACAATGAACAAAATCAAGGCTGTGTGTTAAAAGTAAAATAGATACATATTAAGATTCCAGTAAGATTTGCAGGACAGAAGTCTGAAAAAGAGCATTACAATTGAACAAATGTTGAATGTAATCTAAAAGTGTTAAAAGTTGAAGTGGGAGATATTAGTGTTTTTTTTTTTTTATCATTGTTTTTCTCTTGTTTTTGTTAGCATTTTTTTTTTTCATTTCACAGAAAGGGCATTTTTGACTCCATGTATGTCTGCATACTATTTTCACTCACTGTTCTTGAAGGGCAGAATAGGACATCAGATCCCTTGAAATGGAGTTAAGATGGGTGGTGAGCCACCACAGAGTTTCTGGGAATCAAAACCAGGTCCTTCAAAAGAGCAGCGAATGCTTTTAACAGTGTATGCCTTTTCAGTCCTACCAGGTTTTCAAGGCACATTCTGTCCATATAGCCACACAGGCTTTGAAAATGCCATGCTCCTGCCTGAATCTGGCCCGTGATCTGTATGATTTCACAGAAGGTTACAGGTCAACAATGAGTGGTGATGCTAGGTCTAAGTATACTTAATAAATATCACAACGCACAAGAGCTCAAGTCTTGTTCTAATGAAACCTAGAAACTCCTTGTGGATCCACGGGCAGATGTCAATTTCCACAACTTACCACGGGGTCGTGTTTGGTGGCACTCTTCCCGGACTCCAATGTTGAGTACACTGGCTCACCTAGAAGTTAAACCAGGAAAATTCATGAGTTCTTCCTTTATTTTCAGGAGGTTTCCCAATCCAAATACCACTGACATGTCCCATTCCCCTTGTCGGGATAGAATACATGGCGACAGGAATACGATAGCAATGCTCATCACGGTGACAAAAGCAGCCTCAGACTTGGGAGAATTTCGATAGAACACATATGGTTTTGAAGTGTGCTGGTGACATGTACAGCTGGCTCTTAGGCAATCTTGCTTATTAGCCTTAAAGAACAACTAGAGATTCAGCATTCACATCCTGTCTGCATGGTATGCCAACCTTTCTTCAGGACTGGACAGGCACTGTTATGGTCGAGAACCCTTACAAGTGACTCAACAAACATATAATGACAAGTTCAATTTCTTAATATTATTTTTTGTTTATGTCCATTGCATTTATAACTACAACAGAAACACTCCTTTACTGATTCAGTGTATAATGAGTGACAGTAGCAGGCAACCTGACAGGTTAAATCTACTAAATATAAATGATGGAATAAGATAATTTATTAAGAACAAGACAACAAATTATTTTACAGGTAGTCGTTTAAATATCCACTGGCATCGGCCGGCTTCATATCGTTGTAGGAAACAGGATGGATATAAATGGACTATAATCTATGAGATGATACCCATGGAACTCAGGAGAGTTTGTATTATGGCCAGATAATGGAATGCATTACTATGGCATCAAAACTAACCTTACACATACACACACACATTAGCTGACACACCTATATCGTTCACAGCATGAATGGTGTGGTCAAATGGCTCCAGTGGTCAAGGGAACAGTCCACTCTTCCTTAGGACCCATGCTTGGTTCACAGAAACTACACAGCAGCTGACAGCCATCTGTATCTGCAATTCCAGGTTCTCTGAAGGCTTCTTATGTCCTCCACATGTGTCACACATGAGCGTGATACACAGAAATAAGATGGAAGCATTGCCACAATCATGGGATAGCTGCCAAGGAGGGCTGCTAACAGGGCGTACTTACAGCCCAAAAGAGAAAAGTGCCTTGCACCGAAGCTCTATGTAGATGCTGGGAACAAAGCCCAAGTCCTCAGTTCTGCTGGAGGAGCCAGTATTAACCAGTCACCTCCCATTTTTTTCCAGCCACAGACCCTGCCCTCTGGAAGCACAGAATAAAATGTACTCATTATGGAACCATGTTGATTGGACACTGCCAAATAAGACTTTACTTCAATTAAATTTTGAGGGGCTATACCTGCAGGTACCTATACGTTTGTCTGGAATCACATGTTTCTACACATTCCTGGACTAATGTAATAGATAATAGTTGTTAAGATTTCCCCAATACTGAGAATGCAGGCATAACAACAACGATTATGTTAGACATAATAATCCAATTAAAAGATACTATCCATATGGAGATCAAAGGGAAATACCTTACTCATGAGGTTAGTAATCATATCACACGTCCTTTCCAAAAACTAATCTGAAATTCTAATTGCATTAGGCTTTCAACTGAGCAACAGCAGCAGTATAGAAGGAACAGCAGTCGCCTAAACAGCCAATGAGAAGAACCAACTGCCATGGAAAGTGACAAGTCTCCTTGTGTATCAGGAGGTGCCTGCAGGTGCATTTTGCACGTTCGAGAGCTGGTTGTTGGGAAGGGAGAAACGAGTCTGGTGGGAGCTCATATATACTTTCATGATTTGTGAATGGGGCCACTGTGCATCTTTGGGGAAGTGAAGATGGAATGTGACACGGCACCCCCACGTTTCTCAGGATCCAAGAAGCTGAACCCGTTTACGTTTCACTTATGCAACCAAAGCTCCAGACCATATTTTTGATGTTCCCAACTCAACACCACAATACATGATCAAAGGAATAAATCTTGAGTGGAGATATGTACTTGTAAAGTACATAGCATTAATAAGAGATAACATAACTAACACTTTAAGGTGTATTTGTCCTATCTAAAGAGCTATATGAGATCTCAGTTCATTGACGTCTTACTGTAATAGAGCTTTCAATGGAGTAAACTTTCAGAATTCACATTCCTATCATGAGACCAACCTGTCATCCTCAAGTGAAATTCCCTGTAAAGTCAGAGAAAGGACTTGCACCCCAATAAAGGCTTATCATTTACCTAGGAGTATAATAATAGAGGCCATGACAGAGAGGAGACACCTAGGAGCATTGATTGTTTCTTCTTCTTCATGTTATAGACACATGGACACATGATTCACAGCAACAAAATATTAAATGTATTTTAGATTTTAAATATGATTGGGTGGGAACAATGACTTTGGGGGAAAACTTTGAAGTAATTGACTCCGGAATTTTTAGCCTAAACATTGAGTCATGACATGCTATGTTGGCCTCGGTACATTCTTATCAATGAAGACACAGAAATTTAATCTGAAAACGGTTTGCAGCTGGGCATGTGTGGCCCAGGAATCTACTCTCTGCACCTACGAATCAAATATATGTGGATATCTATGATGTTAGGGAGGCCTGATGAACAGAAAATTGGGGGACATGCTCACCATATAGGTTGGGGAAGAAAAAAAAGAAAAACAGACACAACTTGGAAATTTACTGTTCTTCTGGTCTGTCAGAAAACAATTCATTTTCAAAATTCCATAATGTGTATCAAGGTGAAGCCTTGACATCATAGACATTTGGACTGTAAACTGAGGGCCCTCATGACCCTTTCCTTATCCAGTTGGTTTTGGGAACTGTTTCTAACAGAATGAAGAAAAAACTTTAAGTTAAGCACAGACCAACATTCAAAAATACTCAGACTTTTAAAACAAAACCTACCTGGCATTGGAGGAAACGGTGGTCCCACAAAGTCCCCTGGTGGGAAATACCATCCAGGACCTCCACAGGCGTTTCCTGGAGGAGGAGGTGGTGGGATCTGGCCTCTTGGATCAACTGTAAAGGCAGGGCCCTCAGGTCCTCTAAGCTCAGAACCAAGTGGAGGAGTCAATTCATGTCCAGCTGCATCATGTGCATCATGGCCAGAGGTGGGCAAACGTGTCTCCTGGAACAGAGTGACAATATGCTGTCAGTGAGGTAGTTTGCTTCACTATTGCTTTACTGGGAGTGTCAGGCACAGAAGAAAGCATTCCATGACATTCCAGCAAGCCATGTAACAGCCCCAGTTTGCCACATGTGTACAGGTGCTGTCTACTCGCTATCCTAACTAGGGTTACTAGTTCAGCACAAATTGTTAAACATGGCAGTGAAACTCTCCCTAGCTCACCCTCAAACAAACACACAGTTCATGCTGATCTAGATAGACAGACACTTTATGAAACAGATATGCACCAGGAGGTTGGTAGAGACAATGGCCTTGAATACATGAACTCCCATTCAGATATTGGTATAGTTCTGTCAGTATGTGGCTAAATGGTCAATACAGTGGGATCGAAGACTGGAAGCATCTCTAATGGAAAAACCTATCTGGAATCGAAAAATAACGATGGTTTTTATCAGACACACACAAATAGGAAAACTCTTGAGTTGAGCATATTTCCACAATGAACAAAATCAAGGCTGTGTGTTAAAAGTAAAATAGATACATATTAAGATTCCAGTAAGATTTGCAGGACAGAAGTCTGAAAAAGAGCATTACAATTGAACAAATGTTGAATGTAATCTAAAAGTGTTAAAAGTTGAAGTGGGAGATATCAGTGTTTTTTTTATATCATTGTTTTTCTCTTGGTTTTGTTAGCATTTTTTTTTTTTTCATTTCACAGAAAGGGCATTTTTGACTCCATGTATGTCTGCATACTATTTTCACTCACTGTTCTTGAAGGGCAGAATAGGACATCAGATCCCTTGAAATGGAGTTAAGATGGGTGGTGAGCCACCACAGAGTTTCTGGGAATCAAAACCAGGTCCTTCAAAAGAGCAGCGAATGCTTTTAACAGTGTATGCCTTTTCAGTCCTACGAGATTTTCAAGGCACATTCTGTCCATATAGCCCACGCAGGCTTTGAAAATGCCATGCTCCTGCCTGAATCTGGCCCGTGATCTGTATGATTTCACAGAAGGTTACAGGTCAACAATGAGTGGTGATGCTAGGTCTAAGTATACTTAATAAATATCACAACGCACAAGAGCTCAAGTCTTGTTCTAATGAAACCTAGAAACTCCTTGTGGATCCACGGGTAGATGTCAATTTCCACAACTTACCACGGGGTCGTGTTTGGTGGCACTCTTCCCGGACTCCAATGTTGAGTACACTGGCTCACCTAGAAGTTAAACCAGGAAAATTCATGAGTTCTCCCTTTATTTTAGGGAGGTTTCCCAATCCAAATACCACTGACATGTCCCATTCCCCTTGTCGGGATAGAATACATGGCGACAGGAATACGATAGCAATGCTCATCACGGTGACAAAAGCAGCCTCAGACTTGGGAGAATTTCGATAGAACACATATGGTTTTGAAGTGTGCTGGTGACATGTACAGCTGGCTCTTAGGCAATCTTGCTCATTAGCCTTAAAGAACAACTAGAGATTCAGCATTCACATCCTGTCTGCATGGTATGCCAACCTTTCTTCAGGACTGGACAGGCACTGTTATGGTCGAGAACCCTTACAAGTGACTCAACAAACATATAATGACAAGTTCAATTTCTTAATATTATTTTTTGTTTATGTCCATTGCATTTATAACTACAACAGAAACACTCCTTTACTGATTCAGTGTATAATGAGTGACAGTAGCAGGCAACCTGACAGGTTAAATCTACTAAATATAAATGATGGAATAAGATAATTTATTAAGAACAAGACAACAAATTATTTTACAGGTAGTCGTTTAAATATCCACTGGCATCGGCCGGCTTCATATCGTTGTAGGAAACAGGATGGATATAAATGGACTATAATCTATGAGATGATACCCATGGAACTCAGGAGAGTTTGTATTATGGCCAGATAATGGAATGCATTACTATGGCATCAAAACTAACCTTACACATACACACACACATTAGCTGACACACCTATATCGTTCACAGCATGAATGGTGTGGTCAAATGGCTCCAGTGGTCAAGGGAACAGTCCACTCTTCCTTAGGACCCATGCTTGGTTCACAGAAACTACACAGCAGCTGACAGCCATCTGTATCTGCAATTCCAGGTTCTCTGAAGGCTTCTTATGTCCTCCACATGTGTCACACATGAGCGTGATACACAGAAATAAGATGGAAGCATTGCCACAATCATGGGATAGCTGCCAAGGAGGGCTGCTAACAGGGCGTACTTACAGCCCAAAAGAGAAAAGTGCCTTGCACCGAAGCTCTATGTAGATGCTGGGAACAAAGCCCAAGTCCTCAGTTCTGCTGGAGGAGCCAGTATTAACCAGTCACCTCCCATTTTTTTCCAGCCACAGACCCTGCCCTCTGGAAGCACAGAATAAAATGTACTCATTATGGAACCATGTTGATGGGACACTGCCAAATAAGACTTTACTTCAATTAAATTTTGAGGGGCTATACCTGCAGGTACCTATACGTTTGTCTGGAATCACATGTTTCTACACATTCCTGGACTAATGAAATAGATAATAGTTGTTAAGATATCCCCAATACTGAGAATGCAGGCATAACAACAACGATTATGTTAGACATAATAATCCAATTAAAAGATACTATCCATATGGAGATCAAAGGGAAATACCTTACTCATGAGGTTAGTAATCATATCACACGTCCTTTCCAAAAACTAATCTGAAATTCTAATTGCATTAGGCTTTCAACTGAGCAACAGCAGCAGTACAGAAGGAACAGCAGTCGCCTAAACAGCCAATGAGAAGAACCTACTGCCATGGAAAGTGACAAGTCTCCTTGTGTATCAGGAGGTGCCTGCAGGTGCATTTTGCACGTTCGAGAGCTGGTTGTTGGGAAGGGAGAAACGAGTCTGGTGGGAGCTCATATATACTTTCATGATTTGTGAATGGGGCCACTGTGCATCTTTGGGGAAGTGAAGATGGAATGTGACACGGCACCCCCACCTTTCTCAGGATCCAAGAAGCTGAACCCGTTTACGTTTCACTTATGCAACCAAAGCTCCAGACCATATTTTTGATGTTCCCAACTCAACACCACAATACATGATCAAAGGAATATATCTTGAGTGGAGATATGTACTTGTAAAGTACATAGCATTAATAAGAGATAACATAACTAACACTTTAAGGTGTATTTGTCCTATCTAAAGAGCTATATGAGATCTCAGTTCATTGATGTCTTACTGTAATAGAGCTTTCAATGGAGTAAACTTTCAGAATTCACATTCCTATCATGAGACCAACTTGTCATCCTCAAGTGAAATTCCCTGTAAAGTCAGAGAAAGGACTTGCACCCCAATAAAGGCTTATCATTTACCTAGGAGTATAATAATAGAGGCCATGACAGAGAGGAGACACCTAGGAGCATTGATTGTTTCTTCTTCTTCATGTTATAGACACATGGACACATGATTCACAGCAACAAAATATTAAATGTATTTTAGATTTTAAATATGATTGGGTGGGAACAATGACTTTGGGGGAAAACTTTGAAGTAATTGACTCCGGAATTTTTAGCCTAAACATTGAGTCATGACATGCTATGTGGGCCTCGGTACATTCTTATCAATGAAGACACAGAAATTTAATCTGAAAACGGTTTGCAGCTGGGCATGTGTGGCCCAGGAATCTACTCTCTGCACCTACGAATCAAATATATGTGGATATCTATGATGTTAGGGAGGCCTGATGAACAGAAAATTGGGGGGAAAGGCTCACCATATATGGTGGGGAGAAAAAAAAAGAAAAACAGACAATAAAAACAGACACAACTTGGAAATTTACTGTTCTTCTGGTCTGTCAGAAAACAATTCATTTTCAAAATTCCATAATGTGTATCAAGGTGAAGCCTTGACATCATAGACATTTGGACTGTAAACTGAGGGCCCTCATGACCCTTTCCTTATCCAGTTGGTTTTGGGAACTGTTTCTAACAGAATGAAGAAAAAACTTTAAGTTAAGCACAGACCAACATTCAAAAATACTCAGACTTTTAAAACAAAACCTACCTGGCATTGGAGGAAACGGTGGTCCCACAAAGTCCCCTGGTGGGAAATACCATCCAGGACCTCCACAGGCGTTTCCTGGAGGAGGAGGTGGTGGGATCTGGCCTCTTGGATCAACTGTAAAGGCAGGGCCCTCAGGTCCTCTAAGCTCAGAACCAAGTGGAGGAGTCAATTCATGTCCAGCTGCATCATGTGCATCATGGCCAGAGGTGGGCAAACGTGTCTCCTGGAACAGAGTGACAATATGCTGTCAGTGAGGTAGTTTGCTTCACTATTGCTTTACTGGGAGTGTCAGGCACAGAAGAAAGCATTCCATGACATTCCAGCAAGCCATGTAACAGCCCCAGTTTGCCACATGTGTACAGGTGCTGTCTACTCGCTATCCTAACTAGGGTTACTAGTTCAGCACAAATTGTTAAACATGGCAGTGAAACTCTCCCTAGCTCACCCTCAAACAAACACACAGTTCATGCTGATCTAGATAGACAGACACTTTATGAAACAGATATGCACCAGGAGGTTGGTAGAGACAATGGCCTTGAATACATGAACTCCCATTCAGATATTGGTATAGTTCTGTCAGTATGTGGCTAAATGGTCAATACAGTGGGATCGAAGACTGGAAGCATCTCTAATGGAAAAACCTATCTGGAATCGAAAAATAACGACGGTTTTTATCAGACACACACAAATAGGAAAACTCTTGAGTTGAGCATATTTCCACAATGAACAAAATCAAGGCTGTGTGTTAAAAGTAAAATAGATACATATTAAGATTCCAGTAAGATTTGCAGGACAGAAGTCTGAAAAAGAGCATTACAATTGAACAAATGTTGAATGTAATCTAAAAGTGTTAAAAGTTGAAGTGGGAGATATCAGTGTTTTTTTTTTTATCATTGTTTTTCTCTTGTTTTTGTTAGCATTTTTTTTTTCATTTCACAGAAAGGGCATTTTTGACTCCATGTATGTCTGCATACTATTTTCACTCACTGTTCTTGAAGGGAAGAATAGGACATCAGATCCCTTGAAATGGAGTTAAGATGGGTGGTGAGCCACCACAGAGTTTCTGGGAATCAAAACCAGGTCCTTCAAAAGAGCAGCGAATGCTTTTAACAGTGTATGCCTTTTCAGTCCTACCAGGTTTTCAAGGCACATTCTGTCCATATAGCCACGCAGGCTTTGAAAATGCCATGCTCCTGCCTGAATCTGGCCCGTGATCTGTATGATTTCACAGAAGGTTACAGGTCAACAATGAGTGGTGATGCTAGGTCTAAGTATACTTAATAAATATCACAACGCACAAGAGCTCAAGTCTTGTTCTAATGAAACCTAGAAACTCCTTGTGGATCCACGGGTAGATGTCAATTTCCACAACTTACCACGGGGTCGTGTTTGGTGGCACTCTTCCCGGACTCCAATGTTGAGTACACTGGCTCACCTAGAAGTTAAACCAGGAAAATTCATGAGTTCTCCCTTTATTTTAGGGAGGTTTCCCAATCCAAATACCACTGACATGTCCCATTCCCCTTGTCGGGATAGAATACATGGCGACAGGAATACGATAGCAATGCTCATCACGGTGACAAAAGCAGCCTCAGACTTGGGAGAATTTCGATAGAACACATATGGTTTTGAAGTGTGCTGGTGACATGTACAGCTGGCTCTTAGGCAATCTTGCTCATTAGCCTTAAAGAACAACTAGAGATTCAGCATTCACATCCTGTCTGCATGGTATGCCAACCTTTCTTCAGGACTGCACAGGCACTGTTATGGTCGAGAACCCTTACAAGTGACTCAACAAACATATAATGACAAGTTCAATTTCTTAATATTATTTTTTGTTTATGTCCATTGCATTTATAACTACAACAGAAACACTCCTTTACTGATTCAGTGTATAATGAGTGACAGTAGCAGGCAACCTGACAGGTTAAATCTACTAAATATAAATGATGGAATAAGATAATTTATTAAGAACAAGACAACAAATTATTTTACAGGTAGTCGTTTAAATATCCACTGGCATCGGCCGGCTTCATATCGTTGTAGGAAACAGGATGGATATAAATGGACTGTAATCTATGAGATGATACCCATGGAACGCAGGAGAGTTTGTATTATGGCCAGATAATGGAATGCATTACTATGGCATCAAAACTAACCTTACACATACACACACACATTAGCTGACACACCTATATCATTCACAGCATGAATGGTGTGGTCAAATGGCTCCAGTGGTCAAGGGAACAGTCCACTCTTCCTTAGGACCCATGCTTGGTTCACAGAAACTACACAGCAGCTGACAGCCATCTGTATCTGCAATTCCAGGTTCTCTGAAGGCTTCTTATGTCCTCCACATGTGTCACACATGAGCGTGATACACAGAAATAAGATGGAAGCATTGCCACAATCATGGGATAGCTGCCAAGGAGGGCTGCTAACAGGGCGTACTTACAGCCCAAAAGAGAAAAGTGCCTTGCACCGAAGCTCTATGTAGATGCTGGGAACAAAGCCCAAGTCCTCAGTTCTGCTGGAGGAGCCAGTATTAACCAGTCACCTCCCATTTTTTTCCAGCCACAGACCCTGCCCTCTGGAAGCACAGAATAAAATGTACTTATTATGGAACCATGTTGATGGGACACTGCCAAATAAGACTTTACTTCAATTAAATTTTGAGGGGCTATACCTGCAGGTACCTATACGTTTGTCTGGAATCACATGTTTCTACACATTCCTGGACTAATGAAATAGATAATAGTTGTTAAGATATCCCCAATACTGAGAATGCAGGCATAACAACAACGATTATGTTAGACATAATAATCCAATTAAAAGATACTATCCATATGGAGATCAAAGGGAAATACCTTACTCATGAGGTTAGTAATCATATCACACGTCCTTTCCAAAAACTAATCTGAAATTCTAATTGCATTAGGCTTTCAACTGAGCAACAGCAGCAGTACAGAAGGAACAGCAGTCGCCTAAACAGCCAATGAGAAGAACCTACTGCCATGCAAAGTGACAAGTCTCCTTGTGTATCAGGAGGTGCCTGCAGGTGCATTTTGCACGTTCGAGAGCTGGTTGTTGGGAAGGGAGAAACGAGTCTGGTGGGAGCTCATATATACTTTCATGATTTGTGAATGGGGCCACTGTGCATCTTTGGGGAAGTGAAGATGGAATGTGACACGGCACCCCCACCTTTCTCAGGATCCAAGAAGCTGAACCCGTTTACGTTTCACTTATGCAACCAAAGCTCCAGACCATATTTTTGATGTTCCCAACTCAACACCACAATACATGATCAAAGGAATAAATCTTGAGTGGAAATATATACTTGTAAAGTACATAGCATTAATAAGAGATAACATAACTAACACTTTAAGGTGTATTTGTCCTATCTAAAGAGCTATATGAGATCTCAGTTCATTGATGTCTTACTGTAATAGAGCTTTCAATGGAGTAAACTTTCAGAATTCACATTCCTATCATGAGACCAACTTGTCATCCTCAAGTGAAATTCCCTGTAAAGTCAGAGAAAGGACTTGCACCCCAATAAAGGCTTATCATTTACCTAGGAGTATAATAATAGAGGCCATGACAGAGAGGAGACACCTAGGAGCATTGATTGTTTCTTCTTCTTCATGTTATAGACACATGGACACATGATTCACAGCAACAAAATATTAAATGTATTTTAGATTTTAAATATGATTGGGTGGGAACAATGACTTTGGGGGAAAACTTTGAAGTAATTGACTCCGGAATTTTTAGCCTAAACATTGAGTCATGACATGCTATATTGGCCAAGGTACATTCTTATCAATGAAGACACAGAAATTTAATCTGAAAACGGTTTGCAGCTGGGCATGTGTGGCCCAGGAATCTACTCTCTGCACCTAGGAATCAAATATATGTGGATATCTATGATGTTAGGGAGGCCTGATGAACAGAAAATTGGGGGAAAGGCTCACCATATATGGTGGGGAGAAAAAAAAAGAAAAACAGACAATAAAAACAGACACAACTTGGAAATTTACTGTTCTTCTGGTCTGTCAGAAAACAATTCATTTTCAAAATTCCATAATGTGTATCAAGGTGAAGCCTTGACATCATAGACATTTGGACTGTAAACTGAGGGCCCTCATGACCCTTTCCTTATCCAGTTGGTTTTGGGAACTGTTTCTAACAGAATGAAGAAAAAACTTTAAGTTAAGCACAGACCAACATTCAAAAATACTCAGACTTTTAAAACAAAACCTACCTGGCATTGGAGGAAACGGTGGTCCCACAAAGTCCCCTGGTGGGAAATACCATCCAGGACCTCCACAGGCGTTTCCTGGAGGAGGAGGTGGTGGGATCTGGCCTCTTGGATCAACTGTAAAGGCAGGGCCCTCAGGTCCTCTAAGCTCAGAACCAAGTGGAGGAGTCAATTCATGTCCAGCTGCATCATGTGCATCATGGCCAGAGGTGGGCAAACGTGTCTCCTGGAACAGAGTGACAATATGCTGTCAGTGAGGTAGTTTGCTTCACTATTGCTTTACTGGGAGTGTCAGGCACAGAAGAAAGCATTCCATGACATTCCAGCAAGCCATGTAACAGCCCCAGTTTGCCACATGTGTACAGGTGCTGTCTATTCGCTATCCTAACTAGGGTTACTAGTTCAGCACAAATTGTTAAACATGGTATTGAAACTCTCCCTAGCTCACCCTCAAACAAACACACAGTTCATGCTGATCTAGATAGACAGACACTTTATGAAACAGATATGCACCAGGAGGTTGGTAGAGACAATGGCCTTGAATACATGAACTCCCATTCAGATATTGGTATAGTTCTGTCAGTATGTGGCTAAATGGTCAATACAGTGGGATCGAAGACTGGAAGCATCTCTAATGGAAAAACCTATCTGGAATCGAAAAATAACGACGGTTTTTATCAGACACACACAAATAGGAAAACTCTTGAGTTGAGCATATTTCCACAATGAACAAAATCAAGGCTGTGTGTTAAAAGTAAAATAGATACATATTAAGATTCCAGTAAGATTTGCAGGACAGAAGTCTGAAAAAGAGCATTACAATTGAACAAATGTTGAATGTAATCTAAAAGTGTTAAAAGTTGAAGTGGGAGATATTAGTGTTTTTTTTTTTTTTTATCATTGTTTTTCTCTTGTTTTTGTTAGCATTTTTTTTTTCATTTCACAGAAAGGGCATTTTTGACTCCATGTATGTCTGCATACTATTTTCACTCACTGTTCTTGAAGGGCAGAATAGGACATCAGATCCCTTGAAATGGAGTTAAGATGGGTGGTGAGCCACCACAGAGTTTCTGGGAATCAAAACCAGGTCCTTCAAAAGAGCAGCGAATGCTTTTAACAGTGTATGCCTTTTCAGTCCTACCAGGTTTTCAAGGCACATTCTGTCCATATAGCCACACAGGCTTTGAAAATGCCATGCTCCTGCCTGAATCTGGCCCGTGATCTGTATGATTTCACAGAAGGTTACAGGTCAACAATGAGTGGTGATGCTAGGTCTAAGTATACTTAATAAATATCACAACGCACAAGAGCTCAAGTCTTGTTCTAATGAAACCTAGAAACTCCTTGTGGATCCACGGGCAGATGTCAATTTCCACAACTTACCACGGGGTCGTGTTTGGTGGCACTCTTCCCGGACTCCAATGTTGAGTACACTGGCTCACCTAGAAGTTAAACCAGGAAAATTCATGAGTTCTTCCTTTATTTTCAGGAGGTTTCCCAATCCAAATACCACTGACATGTCCCATTCCCCTTGTCGGGATAGAATACATGGCGACAGGAATACGATAGCAATGCTCATCACGGTGACAAAAGCAGCCTCAGACTTGGGAGAATTTCGATAGAACACATATGGTTTTGAAGTGTGCTGGTGACATGTACAGCTGGCTCTTAGGCAATCTTGCTTATTAGCCTTAAAGAACAACTAGAGATTCAGCATTCACATCCTGTCTGCATGGTATGCCAACCTTTCTTCAGGACTGGACAGGCACTGTTATGGTCGAGAACCCTTACAAGTGACTCAACAAACATATAATGACAAGTTCAATTTCTTAATATTATTTTTTGTTTATGTCCATTGCATTTATAACTACAACAGAAACACTCCTTTACTGATTCAGTGTATAATGAGTGACAGTAGCAGGCAACCTGACAGGTTAAATCTACTAAATATAAATGATGGAATAAGATAATTTATTAAGAACAAGACAACAAATTATTTTACAGGTAGTCGTTTAAATATCCACTGGCATCGGCCGGCTTCATATCGTTGTAGGAAACAGGATGGATATAAATGGACTATAATCTATGAGATGATACCCATGGAACTCAGGAGAGTTTGTATTATGGCCAGATAATGGAATGCATTACTATGGCATCAAAACTAACCTTACACATACACACACACATTAGCTGACACACCTATATCGTTCACAGCATGAATGGTGTGGTCAAATGGCTCCAGTGGTCAAGGGAACAGTCCACTCTTCCTTAGGACCCATGCTTGGTTCACAGAAACTACACAGCAGCTGACAGCCATCTGTATCTGCAATTCCAGGTTCTCTGAAGGCTTCTTATGTCCTCCACATGTGTCACACATGAGCGTGATACACAGAAATAAGATGGAAGCATTGCCACAATCATGGGATAGCTGCCAAGGAGGGCTGCTAACAGGGCGTACTTACAGCCCAAAAGAGAAAAGTGCCTTGCACCGAAGCTCTATGTAGATGCTGGGAACAAAGCCCAAGTCCTCAGTTCTGCTGGAGGAGCCAGTATTAACCAGTCACCTCCCATTTTTTTCCAGCCACAGACCCTGCCCTCTGGAAGCACAGAATAAAACGTACTCATTATGGAACCATGTTGATGGGACACTGCCAAATAAGACTTTACTTCAATTAAATTTTGAGGGGCTATACCTGCAGGTACCTATACGTTTGTCTGGAATCACATGTTTCTACACATTCCTGGACTAATGAAATAGATAATAGTTGTTAAGATATCCCCAATACTGAGAATGCAGGCATAACAACAACGATTATGTTAGACATAATAATCCAATTAAAAGATACTATCCATATGGAGATCAAAGGGAAATACCTTACTCATGAGGTTAGTAATCATATCACACGTCCTTTCCAAAATTTAATCTGAAATTCTAATTGCATTAGGCTTTCAACTGAGCAACAGCAGCAGTACAGAAGGAACAGCAGTCGCCTAAACAGCCAATGAGAAGAACCAACTGCCATGGAAAGTGACAAGTCTCCTTGTGTATCAGGAGGTGCCTGCAGGTGCATTTTGCACGTTCGAGAGCTGGTTGTTGGGAAGGGAGAAACGAGTCTGGTGGGAGCTCATATATACTTTCATGATTTGTGAATGGGGCCACTGTGCATCTTTGGGGAAGTGAAGATGGAATGTGACACGGCACCCCCACGTTTCTCAGGATCCAAGAAGCTGAACCCGTTTACGTTTCACTTATGCAACCAAAGCTCCAGACCATATTTTTGATGTTCCCAACTCAACACCACAATACATGATAAAAGGAATAAATCTTGAGTGGAAATATGTACTTGTAAAGTACATAGCATTAATAAGAGATAACATAACTAACACTTTAAGGTGTATTTGTCCTATCTAAAGAGCTATATGAGATCTCAGTTCATTGATGTCTTACTGTAATAGAGCTTTCAATGGAGTAAACTTTCAGAATTCACATTCCTATCATGAGACCAACCTGTCATCCTCAAGTGAAATTCCCTGTAAAGTCAGAGAAAGGACTTGCACCCCAATAAAGGCTTATCATTTACCTAGGAGTATAATAATAGAGGCCATGACAGAGAGGAGACACCTAGGAGCATTGATTGTTTCTTCTTCTTCATGTTATAGACACATGGACACATGATTCACAGCAACAAAATATTAAATGTATTTTAGATTTTAAATATGATTGGGTGGGAACAATGACTTTGGGGGAAAACTTTGAAGTAATTGACTCCGGAATTTTTAGCCTAAACATTGAGTCATGACATGCTATGTTGGCCTCGGTACATTCTTATCAATGAAGACACAGAAATTTAATCTGAAAACGGTTTGCAGCTGGGCATGTGTGGCCCAGGAATCTACTCTCTGCACCTACGAATCAAATATATGTGGATATCTATGATGTTAGGGAGGCCTGATGAACAGAAAACTGGGGGACATGCTCACCATATAGGTTGGGGAGAAAAAAAAGAAAAACAGACAATAAAAACAGACACAACTTGGAAATTTACTGTTCTTCTGGTCTGTCAGAAAACAATTCATTTTCAAAATTCCATAATGTGTATCAAGGTGAAGCCTTGACATCATAGACATTTGGACTGTAAACTGAGGGCCCTCATGACCCTTTCCTTATCCAGTTGGTTTTGGGAACTGTTTCTAACAGAATGAAGAAAAAACTTTAAGTTAAGCACAGACCAACATTCAAAAATACTCAGACTTTTAAAACAAAACCTACCTGGCATTGGAGGAAACGGTGGTCCCACAAAGTCCCCTGGTGGGAAATACCATCCAGGACCTCCACAGGCGTTTCCTGGAGGAGGAGGTGGTGGGATCTGGCCTCTTGGATCAACTGTAAAGGCAGGGCCCTCAGGTCCTCTAAGCTCAGAACCAAGTGGAGGAGTCAATTCATGTCCAGCTGCATCATGTGCATCATGGCCAGAGGTGGGCAAAAGTGTCTCCTGGAACAGAGTGACAATATGCTGTCAGTGAGGTAGTTTGCTTCACTATTGCTTTACTGGGAGTGTCAGGCACAGAAGAAAGCATTCCATGACATTCCAGCAAGCCATGTAACAGCCCCAGTTTGCCACATGTGTACAGGTGCTGTCTATTCGCTATCCTAACTAGGGTTACTAGTTCAGCACAAATTGTTAAACATGGTAGTGAAACTCTCCCTAGCTCACCCTCAAACAAACACACAGTTCATGCTGATCTAGATAGACAGACACTTTATGAAACAGATATGCACCAGGAGGTTGGTAGAGACAATGGCCTTGAATACATGAACTCCCATTCAGATATTGGTATAGTTCTGTCAGTATGTGGCTAAATGGTCAATACAGTGGGATCGAAGACTGGAAGCATCTCTAATGGAAAAACCTATCTGGAATCGAAAAATAACGATGGTTTTTATCAGACACACACAAATAGGAAAACTCTTGAGTTGAGCATATTTCCACAATGAACAAAATCAAGGCTGTGTGTTAAAAGTAAAATAGATACATATTAAGATTCCAGTAAGATTTGCAGGACAGAAGTCTGAAAAAGAGCATTACAATTGAACAAATGTTGAATGTAATCTAAAAGTGTTAAAAGTTGAAGTGGGAGATATCAGTGTTTTTTTTTTTTATCATTGTTTTTCTCTTGTTTTTGTTAGCATTTTTTTTTTTTCATTTCACAGAAAGGGCATTTTTGACTCCATGTATGTCTGCATACTATTTTCACTCACTGTTCTTGAAGGGCAGAATAGGACATCAGATCCCTTGAAATGGAGTTAAGATGGGTGGTGAGCCACCACAGAGTTTCTGGGAATCAAAACCAGGTCCTTCAAAAGAGCAGCGAATGCTTTTAACAGTGTATGCCTTTTCAGTCCTACCAGGTTTTCAAGGCACATTCTGTCCATATAGCCACGCAGGCTTTGAAAATGCCATGCTCCTGCCTGAATCTGGCCCGTGATCTGTATGATTTCACAGAAGGTTACAGGTCAACAATGAGTGGTGATGCTAGGTCTAAGTATACTTAATAAATATCACAACGCACAAGAGCTCAAGTCTTGTTCTAATGAAACCTAGAAACTCCTTGTGGATCCACGGGCAGATGTCAATTTCCACAACTTACCACGGGGTCGTGTTTGGTGGCACTCTTCCCGGACTCCAATGTTGAGTACACTGGCTCACCTAGAAGTTAAACCAGGAAAATTCATGAGTTCTCCCTTTATTTTCAGGAGGTTTCCCAATCCAAATACCACTGACATGTCCCATTCCCCTTGTCGGGATAGAATACATGGCGACAGGAATACGATAGCAATGCTCATCACGGTGACAAAAGAAGCCTCAGACTTGGGAGAATTTCGATAGAACACATATGGTTTTGAAGTGTGCTGGTGACATATACAGCTGGCTCTTAGGCAATCTTGCTTATTAGCCTTAAAGAACAACTAGAGATTCAGCATTCACATCCTGTCTGCATGGTATGCCAACCTTTCTTCAGGACTGGACAGGCACTGTTATGGTCGAGAACCCTTACAAGTGACTCAACAAACATATAATGACAAGTTCAATTTCTTAATATTATTTTTTGTTTATGTCCATTGCATTTATAACTACAACAGAAACACTCCTTTACTGATTCAGTGTATAATGAGTGACAGTAGCAGGCAACCTGACAGGTTAAATCTACTAAATATAAATGATGGAATAAGATAATTTATTAAGAACAAGAAAACAAATTATTTTACAGGTAGTCGTTTAAATATCCACTGGCATCGGCCGGCTTCATATCGTTGTAGGAAACAGGATGGATATAAATGGACTATAATCTATGAGATGATACCCATGGAACTCAGGAGAGTTTGTATTATGGCCAGATAATGGAATGCATTACTATGGCATCAAAACTAACCTTACACATACACACACACATTAGCTGACACACCTATATCGTTCACAGCATGAATGGTGTGGTCAAATGGCTCCAGTGGTCAAGGGAACAGTCCACTCTTCCTTAGGACCCATGCTTGGTTCACAGAAACTACACAGCAGCTGACAGCCATCTGTATCTGCAATTCCAGGTTCTCTGAAGGCTTCTTATGTCCTCCACATGTGTCACACATGAGCGTGATACACAGAAATAAGATGGAAGCATTGCCACAATCATGGGATAGCTGCCAAGGAGGGCTGCTAACAGGGCGTACTTACAGCCCAAAAGAGAAAAGTGCCTTGCACCGAAGCTCTATGTAGATGCTGGGAACAAAGCCCAAGTCCTCAGTTCTGCTGGAGGAGCCAGTATTAACCAGTCACCTCCCATTTTTTTCCAGCCACAGACCCTGCCCTCTGGAAGCACAGAATAAAATGTACTCATTATGGAACCATGTTGATTGGACACTGCCAAATAAGACTTTACTTCAATTAAATTTTGAGGGGCTATACCTGCAGGTACCTATACGTTTGTCTGGAATCACATGTTTCTACACATTCCTGGACTAATGAAATAGATAATAGTTATTAAGATATCCCCAATACTGAGAATGCAGGCATAACAACAACGATTATGTTAGACATAATAATCCAATTAAAAGATACTATCCATATGGAGATCAAAGGGAAATACCTTACTCATGAGGTTAGTAATCATATCACACGTCCTTTCCAAAAACTAATCTGAAATTCTAATTGCATTAGGCTTTCAACTGAGCAACAGCAGCAGTATAGAAGGAACAGCAGTCGCCTAAACAGCCAATGAGAAGAACCAACTGCCATGGAAAGTGACAAGTCTCCTTGTGTATCAGGAGGTGCCTGCAGGTGCATTTTGCACGTTCGAGAGCTGGTTGTTGGGAAGGGAGAAACGAGTCTGGTGGGAGCTCATATATACTTTCATGATTTGTGAATGGGGCCACTGTGCATCTTTGGGGAAGTGAAGATGGAATGTGACACGGCACCCCCACGTTTCTCAGGATCCAAGAAGCTGAACCCGTTTACGTTTCACTTATGCAACCAAAGCTCCAGACCATATTTTTGATGTTCCCAACTCAACACCACAATACATGATCAAAGGAATAAATCTTGAGTGGAGATATGTACTTGTAAAGTACATAGCATTAATAAGAGATAACATAACTAACACTTTAAGGTGTATTTGTCCTATCTAAAGAGCTATATGAGATCTCATTTCATTGACGTCTTACTGTAATAGAGCTTTCAATGGAGTAAACTTTCAGAATTCACATTCCTATCATGAGACCAACCTGTCATCCTCAAGTGAAATTCCCTGTAAAGTCAGAGAAAGGACTTGTACCCCAATAAAGGCTTATCATTTACCTAGGAGTATAATAATAGAGGCCATGACAGAGAGGAGACACCTAGGAGCATTGATTGTTTCTTCTTCTTCATGTTATAGACACATGGACACATGATTCACAGCAACAAAATATTAAATGTATTTTAGATTTTAAATATGATTGGGTGGGAACAATGACTTTGGGGGAAAACTTTGAAGTAATTGACTCCGGAATTTTTAGCCTAAACATTGAGTCATGACATGCTATATTGGCCTCGGTACATTCTTATCAATGAAGACACAGAAATTTAATCTGAAAACGGTTTGCAGCTGGGCATGTGTGGCCCAGGAATCTACTCTCTGCACCTACGAATCAAATATATGTGGATATCTATGATGTTAGGGAGGCCTGATGAACAGAAAATTGGGGGACATGCTCACCATATAGGTTGGGGAGAAAAAAAAAGAAAAACAGACACAACTTGGAAATTTACTGTTCTTCTGGTCTGTCAGAAAACAATTCATTTTCAAAATTCCATAATGTGTATCAAGGTGAAGCCTTGACATCATAGACATTTGGACTGTAAACTGAGGGCCCTCATGACCCTTTCCTTATCCAGTTGGTTTTGGGAACTGTTTCTAACAGAATGAAGAAAAAACTTTAAGTTAAGCACAGACCAACATTCAAAAATACTCAGACTTTTAAAACAAAACCTACCTGGCATTGGAGGAAACGGTGGTCCCACAAAGTCCCCTGGTGGGAAATACCATCCAGGACCTCCACAGGCGTTTCCTGGAGGAGGAGGTGGTGGGATCTGGCCTCTTGGATCAACTGTAAAGGCAGGGCCCTCAGGTCCTCTAAGCTCAGAACCAAGTGGAGGAGTCAATTCATGTCCAGCTGCATCATGTGCATCATGGCCAGAGGTGGGCAAACGTGTCTCCTGGAACAGAGTGACAATATGCTGTCAGTGAGGTAGTTTGCTTCACTATTGCTTTACTGGGAGTGTCAGGCACAGAAGAAAGCATTCCATGACATTCCAGCAAGCCATGTAACAGCCCCAGTTTGCCACATGTGTACAGGTGCTGTCTACTCGCTATCCTAACTAGGGTTACTAGTTCAGCACAAATTGTTAAACATGGTAGTG
This sequence comes from Phodopus roborovskii, assembly GCF_943737965.1. NCBI lineage: Eukaryota > Metazoa > Chordata > Mammalia > Rodentia > Cricetidae > Phodopus > Phodopus roborovskii. The sequence continues at coordinate 110,862 of NW_026125583.1, forward strand.
AAACTGTCCCTAGCTCACCCTCAAACAAACACACAGTTCATGCTGATCTAGATAGACACACACTTTATGAAACAGATATGCACCAGGAGGTTGGTAGAGACAATGGCCTTGAATACATGAACTCCCATTCAGATATTGGTATAGTTCTGTCAGTATGTGGCTAAATGGTCAATACAGTGGGATCGAAGACTGGAAGCATCTCTAATGGAAAAACCTATCTGGAATCGAAAAATAACGATGGTTTTTATCAGACACACACAAATAGGAAAACTCTTGAGTTGAGCATATTTCCACAATGAACAAAATCAAGGCTGTGTGTTAAAAGTAAAATAGATACATATTAAGATTCCAGTAAGATTTGCAGGACAGAAGTCTGAAAAAGAGCATTACAATTGAACAAATGTTGAATGTAATCTAAAAGTGTTAAAAGTTGAAGTGGGAGATATCAGTGTTTTTTTTATATCATTGTTTTTCTCTTGTTTTTGTTAGCATTTTTTTTTTCATTTCACAGAAAGGGCATTTTTGACTCCATGTATGTCTGCATACTATTTTCACTCACTGTTCTTGAAGGGCAGAATAGGACATCAGATCCCTTGAAATGGAGTTAAGATGGGTGGTGAGCCACCACAGAGTTTCTGGGAATCAAAACCAGGTCCTTCAAAAGAGCAGCGAATGCTTTTAATAGTGTATGCCTTTTCAGTCCTACCAGATTTTCAAGGCACATTCTGTCCATATAACCCACGCAGGCTTTGAAAATGCCATGCTCCTGCCTGAATCTGCAAAATGCTAGGAACACGTGGGCCATCAATCCCTGGCCCGTGATCTGTATGATTTCACAGAAGGTTACAGGTCAACAATGAGTGGTGATGCTAGGTCTAAGTATACTTAATAAATATCACAACGCACAAGAGCTCAAGTCTTGTTCTAATGAAACCTAGAAACTCCTTGTGGATCCACGGGTAGATGTCAATTTCCACAACTTACCACAGGGTCGTGTTTGGTGGCACTCTTCCCGGACTCCAATGTTGAGTACACTGGCTCACCTAGAAGTTAAACCAGGAAAATTCATGAGTTCTCCCTTTATTTTCAGGAGGTTTCCCAATCCAAATACCACTGACATGTCCCATTCCCCTTGTCGGGATAGAATACAGGGCGACAGGAATACGATAGCAATGCTCATCACGGTGACAAAAGCAGCCTCAGACTTGGGAGAATTTCGATAGAACACATATGGTTTTGAAGTGTGCTGGTGACATGTACAGCTGGCTCTTAGGCAATCTTGCTTATTAGCCTTAAAGAACAACTAGAGATTCAGCATTCACATCCTGTCTGCATGGTATGCCAACCTTTCTTCAGGACTGGACAGGCACTGTTATGGTCGAGAACCCTTACAAGTGACTCAACAAACATATAATGACAAGTTCAATTTCTTAATATTATTTTTTGTTTATGTCCATTGCATTTATAACTACAACAGAAACACTCCTTTACTGATTCAGTGTATAATGAGTGACAGTAGCAGGCAACCTGACAGGTTAAATCTACTAAATATAAATGATGGAATAAGATAATTTATTAAGAACAAGAAAACAAATTATTTTACAGGTAGTCGTTTAAATATCCACTGGCATCGGCCGGCTTCATATCGTTGTAGGAAACAGGATGGATATAAATGGACTATAATCTATGAGATGATACCCATGGAACTCAGGAGAGTTTGTATTATGGCCAGATAATGGAATGCATTACTATGGCATCAAAACTAACCTTACACATACACACACACATTAGCTGACACACCTATATCGTTCACAGCATGAATGGTGTGGTCAAATGGCTCCAGTGGTCAAGGGAACAGTCCACTCTTCCTTAGGACCCATGCTTGGTTCACAGAAACTACACAGCAGCTGACAGCCATCTGTATCTGCAATTCCAGGTTCTCTGAAGGCTTCTTATGTCCTCCACATGTGTCACACATGAGCGTGATACACAGAAATAAGATGGAAGCATTGCCACAATCATGGGATAGCTGCCAAGGAGGGCTGCTAACAGGGCGTACTTACAGCCCAAAAGAGAAAAGTGCCTTGCACCGAAGCTCTATGTAGATGCTGGGAACAAAGCCCAAGTCCTCAGTTCTGCTGGAGGAGCCAGTATTAACCAGTCACCTCCCATTTTTTTCCAGCCACAGACCCTGCCCTCTGGAAGCACAGAATAAAATGTACTCATTATGGAACCATGTTGATTGGACACTGCCAAATAAGACTTTACTTCAATTAAATTTTGAGGGGCTATACCTGCAGGTACCTATACGTTTGTCTGGAATCACATGTTTCTACACATTCCTGGACTAATGAAATAGATAATAGTTGTTAAGATATCCCCAATACTGAGAATGCAGGCATAACAACAACGATTATGTTAGACATAATAATCCAATTAAAAGATACTATCCATATGGAGATCAAAGGGAAATACCTTACTCATGAGGTTAGTAATCATATCACACGTCCTTTCCAAAAACTAATCTGAAATTCTAATTGCATTAGGCTTTCAACTGAGCAACAGCAGCAGTATAGAAGGAACAGCAGTCGCCTAAACAGCCAATGAGAAGAACCAACTGCCATGGAAAGTGACAAGTCTCCTTGTGTATCAGGAGGTGCCTGCAGGTGCATTTTGCACGTTCGAGAGCTGGTTGTTGGGAAGGGAGAAACGAGTCTGGTGGGAGCTCATATATACTTTCATGATTTGTGAATGGGGCCACTGTGCATCTTTGGGGAAGTGAAGATGGAATGTGACACGGCACCCCCACGTTTCTCAGGATCCAAGAAGCTGAACCCGTTTACGTTTCACTTATGCAACCAAAGCTCCAGACCATATTTTTGATGTTCCCAACTCAACACCACAATACATGATCAAAGGAATAAATCTTGAGTGGAGATATGTACTTGTAAAGTACATAGCATTAATAAGAGATAACATAACTAACACTTTAAGGTGTATTTGTCCTATCTAAAGAGCTATATGAGATCTCAGTTCATTGACGTCTTACTGTAATAGAGCTTTCAATGGAGTAAACTTTCAGAATTCACATTCCTATCATGAGACCAACCTGTCATCCTCAAGTGAAATTCCCTGTAAAGTCAGAGAAAGGACTTGCACCCCAATAAAGGCTTATCATTTACCTAGGAGTATAATAATAGAGGCCATGACAGAGAGGAGACACCTAGGAGCATTGATTGTTTCTTCTTCTTCATGTTATAGACACATGGACACATGATTCACAGCAACAAAATATTAAATGTATTTTAGATTTTAAATATGATTGGGTGGGAACAATGACTTTGGGGGAAAACTTTGAAGTAATTGACTCCGGAATTTTTAGCCTAAACATTGAGTCATGACATGCTATGTTGGCCTCGGTACATTCTTATCAATGAAGACACAGAAATTTAATCTGAAAACGGTTTGCAGCTGGGCATGTGTGGCCCAGGAATCTACTCTCTGCACCTACGAATCAAATATATGTGGATATCTATGATGTTAGGGAGGCCTGATGAACAGAAAATTGGGGGACATGCTCACCATATAGGTTGGGGAGAAAAAAAAAGAAAAACAGACACAACTTGGAAATTTACTGTTCTTCTGGTCTGTCAGAAAACAATTCATTTTCAAAATTCCATAATGTGTATCAAGGTGAAGCCTTGACATCATAGACATTTGGACTGTAAACTGAGGGCCCTCATGACCCTTTCCTTATCCAGTTGGTTTTGGGAACTGTTTCTAACAGAATGAAGAAAAAACTTTAAGTTAAGCACAGACCAACATTCAAAAATACTCAGACTTTTAAAACAAAACCTACCTGGCATTGGAGGAAACGGTGGTCCCACAAAGTCCCCTGGTGGGAAATACCATCCAGGACCTCCACAGGCGTTTCCTGGAGGAGGAGGTGGTGGGATCTGGCCTCTTGGATCAACTGTAAAGGCAGGGCCCTCAGGTCCTCTAAGCTCAGAACCAAGTGGAGGAGTCAATTCATGTCCAGCTGCATCATGTGCATCATGGCCAGAGGTGGGCAAACGTGTCTCCTGGAACAGAGTGACAATATGCTGTCAGTGAGGTAGTTTGCTTCACTATTGCTTTACTGGGAGTGTCAGGCACAGAAGAAAGCATTCCATGACATTCCAGCAAGCCATGTAACAGCCCCAGTTTGCCACATGTGTACAGGTGCTGTCTACTCGCTATCCTAACTAGGGTTACTAGTTCAGCACAAATTGTTAAACATGGCAGTGAAACTCTCCCTAGCTCACCCTCAAACAAACACACAGTTCATGCTGATCTAGATAGACACACACTTTATGAAACAGATATGCACCAGGAGGTTGGTAGAGACAATGGCCTTGAATACATGAACTCCCATTCAGATATTGGTATAGTTCTGTCAGTATGTGGCTAAATGGTCAATACAGTGGGATCGAAGACTGGAAGCATCTCTAATGGAAAAACCTATCTGGAATCGAAAAATAACGATGGTTTTTATCAGACACACACAAATAGGAAAACTCTTGAGTTGAGCATATTTCCACAATGAACAAAATCAAGGCTGTGTGTTAAAAGTAAAATAGATACATATTAAGATTCCAGTAAGATTTGCAGGACAGAAGTCTGAAAAAGAGCATTACAATTGAACAAATGTTGAATGTAATCTAAAAGTGTTAAAAGTTGAAGTGGGAGATATCAGTGTTTTTTTTATATCATTGTTTTTCTCTTGGTTTTGTTAGCATTTTTTTTTTTCATTTCACAGAAAGGGCATTTTTGACTCCATGTATGTCTGCATACTATTTTCACTCACTGTTCTTGAAGGGCAGAATAGGACATCAGATCCCTTGAAATGGAGTTAAGATGGGTGGTGAGCCACCACAGAGTTTCTGGGAATCAAAACCAGGTCCTTCAAAAGAGCAGCGAATGCTTTTAATAGTGTATGCCTTTTCAGTCCTACCAGATTTTCAAGGCACATTCTGTCCATATAGCCCACGCAGGCTTTGAAAATGCCAAGCTCCTGCCTGAATCTGCAAAATGCTAGGAACACGTGGGCCATCAATCCCTGGCCCGTGATCTGTATGATTTCACAGAAGGTTACAGGTCAACAATGAGTGGTGATGCTAGGTCTAAGTATACTTAATAAATATCACAACGCACAAGAGCTCAAGTCTTGTTCTAATGAAACCTAGAAACTCCTTGTGGATCCACGGGTAGATGTCAATTTCCACAACTTACCACAGGGTCGTGTTTGGTGGCACTCTTCCCGGACTCCAATGTTGAGTACACTGGCTCACCTAGAAGTTAAACCAGGAAAATTCATGAGTTCTCCCTTTATTTTCAGGAGGTTTCCCAATCCAAATACCACTGACATGTCCCATTCCCCTTGTCGGGATAGAATACAGGGCGACAGGAATACGATAGCAATGCTCATCACGGTGACAAAAGCAGCCTCAGACTTGGGAGAATTTCGATAGAACACATATGGTTTTGAAGTGTGCTGGTGACATGTACAGCTGGCTCTTAGGCAATCTTGCTTATTAGCCTTAAAGAACAACTAGAGATTCAGCATTCACATCCTGTCTGCATGGTATGCCAACCTTTCTTCAGGACTGGACAGGCACTGTTATGGTCGAGATCCCTTACAAGTGACTCAACAAACATATAATGACAAGTTTAATTTCTTAATATTATTTTTTGTTTATGTCCATTGCATTTATAACTACAACAGAAACACTCCTTTACTGATTCAGTGTATAATGAGTGACAGTAGCAGGCAACCTGACAGGTTAAATCTACTAAATATAAATGATGGAATAAGATAATTTATTAAGAACAAGAAAACAAATTATTTTACAGGTAGTCGTTTAAATATCCACTGGCATCGGCCGGCTTCATATCGTTGTAGGAAACAGGATGGATATAAATGGACTATAATCTATGAGATGATACCCATGGAACTCAGGAGAGTTTGTATTATGGCCAGATAATGGAATGCATTACTATGGCATCAAAACTAACCTTACACATACACACACACATTAGCTGACACACCTATATCGTTCACAGCATGAATGGTGTGGTCAAATGGCTCCAGTGGTCAAGGGAACAGTCCACTCTTCCTTAGGACCCATGCTTGGTTCACAGAAACTACACAGCAGCTGACAGCCATCTGTATCTGCAATTCCAGGTTCTCTGAAGGCTTCTTATGTCCTCCACATGTGTCACACATGAGCGTGATACACAGAAATAAGATGGAAGCATTGCCACAATCATGGGATAGCTGCCAAGGAGGGCTGCTAACAGGGCGTACTTACAGCCCAAAAGAGAAAAGTGCCTTGCACCGAAGCTCTATGTAGATGCTGGGAACAAAGCCCAAGTCCTCAGTTCTGCTGGAGGAGCCAGTATTAACCAGTCACCTCCCATTTTTTTCCAGCCACAGACCCTGCCCTCTGGAAGCACAGAATAAAATGTACTCATTATGGAACCATGTTGATTGGACACTGCCAAATAAGACTTTACTTCAATTAAATTTTGAGGGGCTATACCTGCAGGTACCTATACGTTTGTCTGGAATCACATGTTTCTACACATTCCTGGACTAATGTAATAGATAATAGTTGTTAAGATTTCCCCAATACTGAGAATGCAGGCATAACAACAACGATTATGTTAGACATAATAATCCAATTAAAAGATACTATCCATATGGAGATCAAAGGGAAATACCTTACTCATGAGGTTAGTAATCATATCACACGTCCTTTCCAAAAACTAATCTGAAATTCTAATTGCATTAGGCTTTCAACTGAGCAACAGCAGCAGTATAGAAGGAACAGCAGTCGCCTAAACAGCCAATGAGAAGAACCAACTGCCATGGAAAGTGACAAGTCTCCTTGTGTATCAGGAGGTGCCTGCAGGTGCATTTTGCACGTTCGAGAGCTGGTTGTTGGGAAGGGAGAAACGAGTCTGGTGGGAGCTCATATATACTTTCATGATTTGTGAATGGGGCCACTGTGCATCTTTGGGGAAGTGAAGATGGAATGTGACACGGCACCCCCACGTTTCTCAGGATCCAAGAAGCTGAACCCGTTTACGTTTCACTTATGCAACCAAAGCTCCAGACCATATTTTTGATGTTCCCAACTCAACACCACAATACATGATCAAAGGAATAAATCTTGAGTGGAGATATGTACTTGTAAAGTACATAGCATTAATAAGAGATAACATAACTAACACTTTAAGGTGTATTTGTCCTATCTAAAGAGCTATATGAGATCTCATTTCATTGACCTCTTACTGTAATAGAGCTTTCAATGGAGTAAACTTTCAGAATTCACATTCCTATCATGAGACCAACCTGTCATCCTCAAGTGAAATTCCCTGTAATGTCAGAGAAAGGACTTGCACCCCAATAAAGGCTTATCATTTACCTAGAAGTATAATAATAGAGGCCATGACAGAGAGGAGACACCTAGGAGCATTGATTGTTTCTTCTTCTTCATGTTATAGACACATGGACACATGATTCACAGCAACAAAATATTAAATGTATTTTAGATTTTAAATATGATTGGGTGGGAACAATGACTTTGGGGGAAAACTTTGAAGTAATTGACTCCGGAATTTTTAGCCTAAACATTGAGTCATGACATGCTATGTTGGCCTCGGTACATTCTTATCAATGAAGACACAGAAATTTAATCTGAAAACGGTTTGCAGCTGGGCATGTGTGGCCCAGGAATCTACTCTCTGCACCTACGAATCAAATATATGAGGATATCTATGATGTTAGGGAGGCCTGATGAACAGAAAATTGGGGGACATGCTCACCATATAGGTTGGGGAGAAAAAAAAAAGAAAAACAGACAATAAAAACAGACACAACTTGGAAATTTACTGTTCTTCTGGTCTGTCAGAAAACAATTCATTTTCAAAATTCCATAATGTGTATCCAGGTGAAGCCTTGACATCATAGACATTTGGACTGTAAACTGAGGGCCCTCATGACCCTTTCCTCAGTTGACCAAGTCCTCAGTTCTGCTGGAGGAGCCAGTATTAACCAGTCACATACCATTTTTTCCAGCCACAGACCCTGCCCTCTGGAAGCACAGAATAAAATGTACTCATTATGGAACCATGTTGATGGGACACTGGCTGGGTTTAATATTAACACTGCCAAAAAAGACTTTACTACAATTAAAATTTGAGGGACTATACCTGCAGGTACCTATACGTTTGTCTGGAGCCAGATGTTTCTACACATTCCTGGACTAATGAAATAGATAGTAGTGGTTAAGATATCCCCAATACTGAGAATGCAGGCATAACAACAACGATTATATTAGACATAATAATCCAATTAAAAGATACTATCCATATGGAGATCAAAGGGAAATACCTTACTCATGAGGTTAGTAATCACATCACACTTCCTTTCCAAAAACTAATCTGAAATTCTAATTGTATTAGGCTTTCAACTGAGCAACAGCAGCAGTACAGAAGGAACAGCAGTCGCCTAAACAACCAATGAGAAGAACCGACTGCCATGGCAAGTGCCAGGTCTCCTTGTGTTTCAGGAGGTTCCTGCAGGTGCAGTTTGCACGTTCGAGAGCTGGTTGTTGGGAAGGGGGAATCGAGTCTGGTGGGGGCTCATATATGCTTTCATGATATGTGAGTGGGGCCACTGTGCCTCTTTGGGGAAGTTAAGATGGAATGCGACTCGGCACTTCCACATTTCTCAGGATCCAAGATTTAGGAGTAGGACAGTGAAGCTGAATCCGTTTACCTTAAACTTTATGCAACCAAAAGCTCTAGACCCTATTTTTGACCTGCCCAACTCAACACCACAATACATGATCAAAGGAATAAATCTTGAGTGGAAATATGTACTTGTAAAGGTACATATTTGTCCTATCTAAAGAGCAATATGTGATCTCAGTGCATTGACGTCTTACTGTAAAAGACCTTTTCCATGGAGTAAACTTTGAGAATTCACATTCCTATCATGAGACCAACCTGTCATCCTCAACGTGAAATATCCTGTAAAGTCAGAGAAAGGACTTGCACCCTAAAAAAAGGCATATCATTCACCTAAGAGTATAATAATAGAGGCCATGGCAGAGAGGAGACACCTGGGAGCACTGATTGGTTCTTCTTCTTCATGTTATAGACACATGGACACATGATTCACAGCAACAAAATATTATATGTATTTTAAATTTTAAATATGATTGGATGGGAACAATGACTTTGGGGGAAAACTTTGAAGTAATTGACTCCGGAATTTTCAGCCAAAACATTGAGTCATTACAGGCTATATTGGCCTCGGTACATTCTTATCAATGAAGACACAGAAATTTAATCTGAAAACGGTTTGCAGCTGGGCATGTGTGGCCCAGGAATCTACTCTCCGCACCCAGGAATCAAATATATGTGGATATCTATGATGTTAGGGAGGCCTGATGAACAGAAAATTGGGGGAAAGGCTCACCATTTAGGGTGGGGAGAAAAAAAAAAAAAAGGAAAACAGACAATAAAAACAGACACAACTTGGAAATTTACAATTCTTCTGGCCTGTCAGGACACAATTCCTTTTCAAAATTCCATAATGTGTATCAAGGTGAAGCCTTGACATCATAGACATTTGGACTGTAAACTGAGGGCCCTCATGACCCTTTCCTTATCCAGTTGGTGTTGGGAACTGTTTCTAACAGAATCAAGAAACAAACTTTAAGTTAAGCACAGATCAACATTCAAAAATACTCAGACTTTTAAAACAAAACCTACCTGGCATTGGAGGAAACGGTGGTCCCACAAAGTCCCCTGGTGGGACATACCATCCAGAACCTCCACAGACGTTTCCTTGAGGAGGAGGTGGTGGGATCTGGCCTCTTGGATCAACTATAAAGACAGGGCCCACAGGTCCTCTAAGCTCAGAACCAAGTGGAGGAGTCAATTCATGTCCAGCTGCATCATGTGCATCATGGCCAGAGGTGGGCAAACGTGTCTCCTGGAACAGAGTGACAATATGCTGTCAGTGAGGTAGTTTGCTTCACTATTGCTTTACTGGGATTGTCAGGCACAGAAGAAAGCATTCCATGACATTCCAGCAAGCCATGTAACAGCCCCAGTTTGCCACATGTGTACAGCTGCCGCCTACTCGCTATCCTAACTAGGGTTACTAGTTCAGCACAAATCGTTAAACATGGCAGTGACACTCTCCCTAGCTCACCCTCAAACAAACACACAGTTCATGCTGATCTAGATAGACAAACACTTTATGAAACAGATATGCACCAGGAGGTAGTTAGAGACAATGGCCTTGAATACATGAACTCCCATTCAGATATTGGTATAGTTCTGTCAGTATGTGGCCACATGGTCAATACAGTGGGATCGAAGACTGGAAGCATCTCTAATGGAAAAACCTATCTGGAATCGAAAAATAACGACGGTTTTTATCAGACACACACAAATAGGAAAACTCTTGAGTTGAGCATATTTCCACAATGAACAAAATCAAGGCTGTGTGTTAAAAGTAAAATAGATACATATTAAGATTCCAGTAAGATTTGCAGGACAGAAGTCTGAAAAAGAGCATTACAATTGAACAAATGTTGAATGTAATCTAAAAGTGTTAAAAGTTGAAGTGGGAGATATCAGTGTTTTTTATATATCATTGTTTTTCTCTTGGTTTTGTTAGCATTTTTTTTTTTCATTTCACAGAAAGGGCATTTTTGACTCCATGTATGTCTGCATACTATTTTCACTCACTGTTCTTGAAGGGCAGAATAGGACATCAGATCCCTTGAAATGGAGTTAAGATGGGTGGTGAGCCACCACAGAGTTTCTGGGAATCAAAACCAGGTCCTTCAAAAGAGCAGCGAATGCAGATTTTCAAGGCACATTCTGTCCATATAGCCCACGCAGGCTTTGAAAATGCCATGCTCCTGCCTGAATCTGGCCCGTGATCTGTATGATTTCACAGAAGGTTACAGGTCAACAATGAGTGGTGATGCTAGGTCTAAGTATACTTAATAAATATCACAACGCACAAGAGCTCAAGTCTTGTTCTAATGAAACCTAGAAACTCCTTGTGGATCCACGGGTAGATGTCAATTTCCACAACTTACCACGGGGTCGTGTTTGGTGGCACTCTTCCCGGACTCCAATGTTGAGTACACTGGCTCACCTAGAAGTTAAACCAGGAAAATTCATGAGTTCTCCCTTTATTTTCAGGAGGTTTCCCAATCCAAATACCACTGACATGTCCCATTCCCCTTGTCGGGATAGAATACAGGGCGACAGGAATACGATAGCAATGCTCATCACGGTGACAAAAGCAGCCTCAGACTTGGGAGAATTTCGATAGAACACATATGGTTTTGAAGTGTGCTGGTGACATGTACAGCTGGCTCTTAGGTAATCTTGCTTATTAGCCTTAAAGAACAACTAGAGATTCAGCATTCACATCCTGTCTGCATGGTATGCCAACCTTTCCTTCAGGACTGGACAGGCACTGTTATGGTCGAGAACCCTTACAAGTGACTCAACAAACATATAATGACAAGTTCAATTTCTTAATATTATTTTTTGTTTATGTCCATTGCATTTATAACTACAACAGAAACACTCCTTTACTGATTCAGTGTATAATGAGTGACAGTAGCAGGCAACCTGACAGGTTAAATCTACTAAATATAAATGATGGAATAAGATAATTTATTAAGAACAAGAAAGCAAATTATTTTACAGGTAGTCGTTTAAATATCCACTGGCATCGGCCGGCTTCATATCGTTGTAGGAAACAGGATGGATATAAATGGACTGTAATCTATGAGATGATACCCATGGAACTCAGGAGAGTTTGTATTATGGCCAGATAATGGAATGCATTACTATGGCATCAAAACTAACCTTACACATACACACACACATTAGCTGACACACCTATATCGTTCACAGCATGAATGGTGTGGTCAAATGGCTCCAGTGGTCAAGGGAACAGTACACTCTTCCTTAGGACCTGTGCTTGGTTCACAGAAACTACACAGCAGCTGACAGCCATCTGTATCTGCAAATCCAGGTTCTCTGAAGGCTTCCTATGTCTTTCAACATGCGTCACACATGAGCGTGATACACAGAAATAAGATGGAAGCATTGCCACAATCATGGGATAGCTGCCAAGGAGGGGTGCTAACAGGGCGTACTTACAGCCCAAAAGAGAAAAGTGCCTTGCACCGAAGCTCTATGTAGATGCTGGGAACAAAGCCCAAGTCCTCAGTTCTGCTGGAGGAGCCAGTATTAACCAGTCACCTACCATTTTTTCCAGCCACAGACCCTGCCCTCTGGAAGCACAGAATAAAACGTACTCATTATGGAACCATGTTGATGGGACACTGCCAAATAAGACTTTACTTCAATTAAATTTTGAGGGGCTATACCTGCAGGTACCTATACGTTTGTCTGGAACCACATGTTTCTACACATTCCTGGACTAATGAAATAGATAATAGTTGTTAAGATATCCCCAATACTGAGAATGCAGGCATAACAACAACCGGTATCTCAATGTTGTTTTGGTTTGCATTTCCCTCATAGCTAAGTATGTGGAGCACTTTCTTAATTGTCTTTCAGCCTTTTTGATTTCCCCTATTGAGAATTCTTTCTTCAGTTATGTACCCCATTTTTTAATAGGCTCATTTTGTGTTTTGTTGACTAGTTTCTTGAGTTGTTTGCATATTTTGGAGATCAGCCCTTTGTGGGATATAGGATTTGTGAACATCTTTCCCATTCTGTGGGCTGCCATTTGGTCTTGTCCACTGTGTCCTTTGCTTTACAGAAAGTTTGGAGAGTTCCCATTTATTAATTTTTCGTCTCAGTTTCTGTGCCCCATTCAGGAAGTGGTATCCTATACCAATTTGTTCAAGGATACCTCCTACTTTCTATTCTAAGAGGTTCAATGTGGTTGGATTGATGTTGAGGTCTTTGATCCATTTGGACTTGCATTTTGTGCATGGCAACAGACATGGTTCTATCCGTAGTCTTCTACACATCCTCATCCAATTGTGCCAGCACCATTTATTGGAGATGCTATCCTTTTCCCATTGTATAATTTTTGCTGTTTTGTCAAAAATCAGGTGTTCATAGGTATGTGGGATAATATGAGGATTTTCAATTAGATTCCATTGGTCTACCTGTCTATTTTTATGCCAATACCAGGCTGTTTTCAGAACTATAATTCTGTAGTAGAGCTTAAAGTCAGCAATGGTGATGCTTCCTGAAGTTCTTTTATTGTATAGGGTTTTTTTTTTTTTTTTTTTTTTTTTTTTTTTTTTTTTGGCTATCCTGGGAATTTGTTTTTCCACATAAAGTTGATTATTATCCTTTCAAGGTCATTGAAGAATTGTGGTGGGATTTTAATGGGAATCGCATTGAATCTGTAGGTGCCATATTTACTATGTTTATCCTACCTAAGAGCATGGGAGATCTTTTCATTTTCTGGTATCTTTAATTTCTTTGTTTTGAGCGACCAAGTTATTATATAGGTCTTTCACTTGATTGGTAAATGTTACCCCAAGATACCTGATGTTGCTTGTGGCTATTGTAAAGGGTGATGTTTCTCTGATTTCTTTCTCTGTCTCTTTGTCGTCTGAAAATTGTAGGGCTACTGACTTTTTTGAGTTTATCTTGTATCCTGCTAGTTTGCTGAAGGTGTTTATCAGCTGTAGGAGTTCCGTGGTAGAGTTTATTGTGTCACTTATGTAAACTATCATATCATCTGCAAATAGAGACCAATGAGATGATACCTAGGGAGCAAAGGACAGTTTGTACTATGGCCAAATATAGGAACCATTACTATGTCACCACAATTACCCTTCCACACACACATTAGGTGGCACTCCTAAAATATTATCAACATGAATGGTGTGGATAAATGGGTTCAGTGTTTAAGGATACAGGCTGCTCTTCCTTAGGACCTGTGTTTAATTCCTAGCAACAATACAACAGCTCACAACCATCTGTAACAGCACTTCCAGGGGCTTTGATGCCCAGTTCTGGCCTTCTCATACATCACACATGAATGTGATACACAGAAAGAAGATACTAGGGATGCCCCAGTCATGGTATATCTGCCAAGATATGCTGCTAACAGGGAGTACTACCATCCCAACAGAGAGTATTGCCTTGCACTATAGCTATATGTGGATGCTGGGAACAAAGGCCAAGTCCTCAGTTCTTGTGGAGGAGCCAGTATTAACCAGTGATCCACCATTTATCCAGCTCAGACCCTTCCCTCTGGAACTACATAGTAAAAAGTACTCATTTATGGAACCATGTTTATGGGACACAAGCTGGTTTTAATATTAACACTGCCAAATAAGAATTTACTTCAATTAAAATTTGATTGATTGTAGCTATAGTTACTTTTACAATTGTCTACAACCAGATGTTCTACACATTCCTGGTGTAAAGAGACAGAGGTTAGAGTTTAAGGTATCCTCATCACTAAGACTGTATGCCTAACTCCCTTCATCATATAAGAGGTAATAATCAATGTAAATGTTACTATCCATAGTGAAATAAATGGAAATAACTTACTCAAAGATAGTATTTAAATCTTTCCAAAATACTATTCTGAAATTTAATTGTATTAAGCTTCCTTCTGAACCACAACAGAGTCACAGAACGAACAGCAGTTGTCAGAGTGCAAATGACAATAAATTATTGTCATGGAAATTGCCAGGTCTCCTTGTGTTTCAGGAGGTCCTGGTGTAGGATGGAGTTTCATGTGCATGTTGGGAAAGTGGAATTGATTCTGGAGGGAGATCATTTCTACACTCAGGATGTGGGGGTTTGGGAAAATGCAGCACTTTTGTTGAGGAAATTTTGAAAGCCCATAGGTTCATGCACTTTTCTCAATTTCAGGAGATGGGTCTAGGTCATCGGAAAGTAAAACCCTATACCTTACACTTATTAAACCAATAGCTCCAGCCCTTGTGGTAATATGTCAACACTCATATAATACTTGATTTACAAACAAATCTTTACATTGAAAAATGGACTTCTTTGCTACATATGATTAATAAGTAAGAACATCGCCAATGATTTCAGTTGTATTTGTCCAATCTTGTAGCTATGCCAGATCTCAATATGCTGGAGGCCTATTTTAGAATAGATTTCAATACAGTAAAACTTTCATACTTAACAGTCCTATGATAATATCGACCTGACATTCGACAAGAGAAATTTCCTATAATTCCAGTGGAATAAATTCACTCAAAAAACAAATATCGTTCTCCAAGGAGCTTAAGACTAGAGGCCATGGCAGAGATAAGTCACCAAGCACAACTGAGCTTGTTCTTTTCTAGTACTTGAAAACATGACTTACTGTGTACACACACATGATGTCAAAGGGGTAATTATGCTGTAAAAGCAACTAATTACATTTATTTTAAAATGTAAGTGTATAAAGGAATTTCATGAATTCACCAAATAATAAACTGATTTTGGATTTTAAACACGATCATGTGAAAACTATTGCTTAGAAGTCATACTGTGAAACACTTTAGTCTATAATCGTAAGTCCATATTTAATAATTATTTGAAATAATGGCCTCAATTCATTACTATCAAATGAAACACACATAGTTTTAATCCTAATACTATTTGCTTCTGGGTATATTTTAAACTTGAATTTAATCCCAGTACATGGGAAGCAGAGACAGGTGGATCTCCATTACTCACGGGAAGCCTCATCTACAGAGAATGTTCCAAGACAGGCTCCAAAGCTAGAGAAACCCTGCAATGTGGAGGTAAAAACAACAACAAAAACAAGCAAATAAACAAAAAACAGCTTGTAATTTTACTGATATTCTGGCTTATCATAACACAGTTCAAATTCAACATTCCATAAGATGGATCAAGTTGAAGCCTTGAAATCCTTTGCTGCTGAAATGTAACCCGTGATCCCATGCAATGTTTTCCTCCTTAAGTTGGTTCTGGTCTGTGTTTCTCACAGTAACGGGAATCAAACTTGAAGGAGAGAATAGATAAAAATGGACACATACAGAGACTTTTAGATAAGCCTACCTGACATTGGAGGAAACTGTGGGCCTGCAAATTTCTTTTGTGGGACATACTGTCCAGGACCTCTACAGATGTTTCCTGGAGGAGGAGGTGGTGGGATCCGGCCTCTTCGATCATATTAAGAGGCAGGGCCTCTAGGACCTCTAGAGCCTCTAGGGCCTCTAAGC
This sequence comes from Phodopus roborovskii, assembly GCF_943737965.1. Lineage (NCBI taxonomy): Eukaryota > Metazoa > Chordata > Mammalia > Rodentia > Cricetidae > Phodopus > Phodopus roborovskii. The sequence continues at coordinate 127,157 of NW_026125583.1, forward strand.
CTGGGAACAGGTGGAGGAGTCAAGCCATGACCAGCTGCATTGTTTTCAGGAGGTCTAGTGGTGGGCAACGTTTCCTTCTGTAACAGAATGATAATCCACATCAGCAGTCAGTGAAGTGGCTTGACACAGCTCCTTTACTGGGAGTGTCAAGCAAAGAAAAAGAAGTCCATGACATTCCAGCAAGTCTGTGAACAGTTTGAGTTTCCCACATGTGTGTAGGATCAGCTTATTTGATATCTTAATTAATTTTACTAATTAAACAGAAATCTTTAAGCTTATTAGTAACAATCTACCTCACCCTAAAACAAAAACACAGTTCAGCTACATCAAAAAACGACACTTTTTAAGATATCTGAAATAGTGTATAGTACATAAAAAAGCTTGGAAGTTCATCTAAATGTTGTACTTCATAAAGTGGGAGATATCAGGTTTCTTTCTTTTGTTTGTTTATTTTAATACTTTTTCATCTTACTGGAATGTGTTTTTTTCTGCATGCATATCTGCATACTCTATACATTCAATATTCTGGAAGGATAGAATACAATTTCAGATGTCTTAAAATGGAGTTAAGAAGGGTGGTGATCCCACACTCAGGTGCTAGGAATCAAATCCAGGTAATGTAGGAGAGCCACCAGTGTTCTTAAAGTGTATGTATTTCTAAAGCTTATATTTTTTTTGAGGCAAATGCTAGTTCATATAGTCATATAGTCCACATTGGCTTTCAAATTACCATGCCTGGCCTCAGCCTGCCAAAATGATAGGATTACATGGGGCATCAAAACCTGCCTTGTGCTCCATACTATTTCACAGAAGGTTACAAATCAATAAAGAATGTGTTAATCTAAGTGCAAGTGCATTTTATTAATATAACAAAGTAGAAGAGCTCAAGCCTTGTTCTAATAAAACCAAGAAACTAGTTGTAGATCCACAGGTAGAATTCAATTTCCAATACTTACCCCAGTATCATGTTTGGTGGCATGCTTTCCGGATTCCAAAGTGGAAGGTACTGGCCCATCTAGACAAAAATTACACCCCCCCAAAAAAAGCTACATGAGTACTAATTTTATTCCCAGACCATTAACAGATGCAAATGGCCCTGATATATCCCACTCCCCTTGCAGGTACAGAGAACAATGCGACTTAAATACAATAATATACTTCATTAGGGTGCCAAAAGCAGCCTCAGACTAGGAGAAATTTAAACAGCACAGATATCCTTTTGCAGGGTGATGTTGACCTATTCAGCCCTGTCAGCCTAAGGAAACAACTCAGGATGCACCACCCAGTTCCATCCTTCTACCTGTGCCAACCTTGCCCTCAGCATATAGAATATACTATTACGTAAAAATTTCCCTAATAAATAACTCAACAAATACACAATGAAAATTTAAATTTCTGAATTTTATTCTTTCTGAATGTTAGCTAGTTTAGAACCTACTATAGACTGTAACATGTGAGCTATATAAACACTATTCTCCCGAAGATTGTTCTGGCCTATGTTTCTCACAGTAATAGTAACCAAACTTGAACAAAAGCTGATAAATATTGAGTCATACGTGGACTTTCATGTAGCCTACCTGGAAATGGATGAAAAGTTGGGTTAGCAAAATCCCATGGTGGAATGCAATGTCTTGGATCTCCATAGAGATTTTCTGGAGGATATGGTGGTGGGGGGAAGAACCCAGCTCTTATAGGAAGGTAAGGTGTAAATCCCCATGGTTCGTATGCATTTCTCCCTGTTGGAAGAGATGGGTAAAGGACAATGCAAGTTGAAACCACATACTACACACTTGTTCAACCACTAAGTCAGGCCCATATCCTGATATCCACACACTAACACCAACATATTTCAACTCCCAAATAAATACTTCTCACCTAGTTAGGAAAAATAATAACTTCACCATCAGTTTCAGGTGTGTTTGTACTAATTTGGAAGGTAAGCAGACCAACACAGGCTCCAAAGTGATAGCAAATCCTTGAATTGAGGAAAACAAAACAAACAAACAAACAAAAAAAACAACCCTCTGGTAAAATTGCTGATTTTTCTGACCTATCAAAAAACAATCAAAATTCAAAATTCCCTAAGTCAAGGGAAGCCTTGACTTCCCTTGTGGCTGGGATATAACCTGTGAACCATATAAACCCTTACAACCTCAAGTTGGTTAAGGATAGTTTTAACACAGTAACTGGAAGCAAACTTGAAGAAAACCCAGATAAACATTGACATACACAAGAACCATTAAAAAAGCTTACCTGCCATTGGGGGAAATGGTGGACCAGGGAAGATTCTTGTAGGAAAATAGCCACATTGATCACCATAGATGTTTTCTGGAGGATATGGGAGTGGGGGAAAGAACCCAACTCTTGGGTGAAGATAAGATGGAAAGCACCTTGGTTCATACACATTTCTCCCTGCTCAAAGAGATGGGTAAAAGACAATGGTAGAAGAAATCCTGTACTGTACACTTATTGAAACACTAACTCCAGCCCCTACTCTGTTATCCAAACACTCACATCACAATATTCGTTCTCACATATAAAACTTGACCTTCAAAATTGGACTTCTTATCTACTTAGGAATAATAAGAACATCAACAACACTTTCGGGTTTGTTTGTCCTAACTTGGCAGATAAAAAGATCTCAATGCAATCCACACTTACTGTAAAACAGCTTTTCCATGGAGTAAAACTTTCAAACTTAACATGCATATCAGTGATCCTGAACTGATATCCTAAGAGAAACATTTCCTCTAATGCCAAGGACTAACTTAATACTTCCCAAACAAAACTCATGTCATTCCAATAGAAGTTTAAGAGCAGAGGTGAGGACAGAAAGGGAAAGGGAGAGAGAGAGAGAGAGAGAGAGAGAGAGAGATGCCTAGGACAACTAAGCTGGTTCTTATCTATTACTTAAAAACATAATTAATTGTGTAGAAACTCATGATTCCAAAGGAGAAAGTATGATGTAAAAGCAGTACATTACATTTCTTTTAAAATGTAATGGTAGGAAAATATTTCAATGAATTCAACTAATAGCTATGGTCTCAGATTTTAAATATGATCCTGTAGGAACTACTACACAGGAGAAATGATTTAAAATATTTTAGTCAGATATCTTAAGAAAAACAACTATAATTAATTACTATAATGGCCTCAAAACATTTCTGTCAAATAAAATACAAATATTTTAAGGTGAAACTGCTTGTAGCAGGACATTTGTGCCTCAAGACTGTAAACCCAGCATTTGGGAAGCAGAGACAGGTGGATATTTGTGATTTCAAGGCTAGTCTAGTCTGCACAATGATTTTCAGGAAAGTCTCCAAAGCTATAGAGAAACCCTGCCTGGAGGAATAAAACAAGGAAAATGTGCTTGTGAATTTATTGATTATCTGATCTAACACTGGGCATATTAAATTCTAATTACCTAGGGTGGATTGACTTCCTTTCTTGCTGAATAGTGACCTGTGAGCCATATAAACCCTTTCCTCCTCAGGTTAGTTCCAGCCAGTGTTTCTTACACTAACAGGAAGTGAACTTGAAAGGAAGCACTGATAAACACTGATGCACATACATGGTCCTTTAAAAAAGCCTACCTGGCATAGGAGGGAATGGTGGGCCTGGGAAGTCCCTTGGTGGATCATACTGTGGAGCATCTCCATAGATGTTTCCTGGAGGCAGAACATGGCAACCTGGATCCCCTGGGAAGGCAGGGCCTCTGGGGGGTCTGACCTCAGGAACCAGTGGAACATTCAAGTCTTGTCCAGAAGCTTTGCATCCAGCATAGCCAGAATTGGGAAAAGTTGATTTCTGTAACAGAGTGGCAATCAACAGTCAGTGAAATTGTTTGATTCACAGATCCTTTACTGGATGTGAAAGGCGTAAAAGAAAGCAGTACATGGAACTCCAGGAAGCATGAGAACAGGCAGTTTTCCACAGAAGGGTAGGAGCCCCTTATTTGTTATCCTAAGTATTTTAAATAACTCAGGAGAAATCTTTAAGCATGATAGGTAGTAACACTCATCCTAAAATGCAAGTACAGTTCAAGCATATCAAAACAGACTCTCTAAAAATAGAAATGTATCATGGGGTGATAGCACAGGTTTTAAATAACAGAACTCAGAAAGCAAAGGTAGGTGGATCTCTGCCAGTTCAAGGCCAATCTGGTGAAAAGTGTGAGTTCTGAGTTCGAGGACATGCTCCATAGATTCTGGAAAACCCTATCTCCAGGGGGGGGGGGAACATACAAATAAAAGAAACTTTTACAAAAAAACACCAATAAAAGGAAAATGGTAAAGATGTTGATTTTTAAAAATGGCCAAAATTAATGCTATATTTGAAAACGAAAATAAACTTTAAGATTCAAATAAGGTATCAAGGAAGAAATATCTGAAATAGTGTACAGCATGCAAATAAATTTTGAAATTCATCTAAACGTTGAACTTTTTAAAGTATTAGGTACCTTATTTTAGTGTTCTTTTAAATTACACATGAATTGGTATATTGCCATCATGTATGTCTGCATACTACACACATCTAGTGTTCTGGAAGGATAGACTTGGGCTTCAGATCTCTTGAAACAGGAGTTAAGTATTGGGAGCCATCACTCAGGTGCTTGGAAACAAACCCAGGTCCTCTACGAGAGTTGGCAAGGCTCTTAACCTCTAAGCCATTTCTCCAGCCTGTGTAGTTTTTTTGAGACAAGATCTGCTTATACAAAACAAACTAGCTTTCAAATTGCCATCCTTCTGCCTAAATGCTAGGATTACATGGACCATCAATACCTGGCCTGTGATCTGTACAATTTCCCAGGTTATAAGCCAACAATGAAAGGGTTAATGTTAAGTTCAGGTATATTTCATAAATATGGAGATATCATACAGTAGAAGAGCTCTGTCTTGTTCTAATCAAATCAAGAAACTCCTTGTGGATCCACGGGTAGATTTCAATGTCCAATACTTACCCCAGGGTTATGTTTGCTGGCACTCTTCCCGGATTCCAAAGTAGAGGATACTGGCCTATCTAGACAGGAAAATTAAACCAGGAAAACTTGATGAGTTTTATTTTATTCCTAGACCATTTTCAGATCCAAATGGCACTGACATGTTCCACTCCCCATGCCAGGGAAGAGAATAAATTGACACAAATACAATAGTGTTCCTCATTAGGATTCTCAAAGCAGAGGGAGACAGAACAGATATTCTTTTGTCATGTGCTGCTGACCTTTCCAGCTGGACCCTAAGCAATTTGAAGATTGTGTGTGGAAATGTCAGGGATGAACAAGAAATCTAGTGCAATAGAAACTCCCAGGAAACTACAAGTCTGACCACAGTTAAGGGATCCAGATCCTGTACCGGCCATTTGCTATAATCAGGTGAGGCTTCAAATTGAGGGACTGAGAGACCAACTCAGCAACAAAAGCTTAACCTTACAAGTAGTCCTGCCTACAAAAAGAGACGGAGGAAATGTGTCTCACAATCTGTGTGAGATGCCAACTGTGGTGGTTTGGGAAAAAATGGCTCCCAAAGGGAGTGGCACTATTAGGAGGTATGGCCTTATTGGTGGAAGTGTGTCATTGTGCAGAAGGAGAGTGAGAAGAATATGTTGTTTCTATGTGAAATGAAAAAAAAAAATTTTAAAAATATGTTCATGGATATATATAAATATATAATATGCTGTCAATATAAGAATCTATATTTAAAAAGGCAGTTGAAGGACAAAAGCCACATGGCAGCATCCTCTGAAGAGTTGTTAACATTGCTTCTGAACAGATGCTTTCCATTGTATCTACCATTGTCTAACTTTCTAAGGATTATATATTGCTTTTATGTTTTGTTTTTAAAGGCAGATAAAGCAGAGAATGTTACTCATGTAACCTATGATTATACATTTGTATTGGTCAAAAAAATGCACAATTCAATTCCTTGAGCTTTCACCCTTCCCATTATTACTTCAATTACCCAAAGTGTAAGGGAAACTAAATGTGTTTTCAGGCTCTTGTCTTGATGCTAAGAGCAAATGATGACATAGCATAAAACTTGGTCTCTAGGATTCACAGAGAAAGGGACTGAAATTTAGTATGTGATTACTTCAGGCCAGAATTAGCCTTTAAATCATGAGTTCGATTTCTTGAATTGTAAATTTTAGGTCAGATATAGAACAAGTATGCATGCTTCTATGCATGGTAAAATTAATAGCATTTTGGGAATAGAAATAGCTAACAGACAGTAAAATAGTGGTCCAGGAAGAGAAAGAAGCAAAACGGGTTGAAACAGAGATTTAATGATGTCAAGATTACAAAAGTTTCAATATAAAACTTTATTGTAAATAATTACCAGTCATAAGTTCTTTTAAATCTGCTCAATCAAGAATAAAATGGGAATGATGAGGTAGAAATACATGTTGTAAAAATGTAGAAACAGAACAGGGGGAAACCGTGTGTTCAACACAAAGCTTAGCTTCCTGTCTGGAGCAGAAACACCTCCTGACCACTGACTTTTCCCAATGACACTAGGGAACCATTCTAGTCACTATCACAGCTCTGTGCAAGAGAATGAGTTCTTATGCTGTCCCTTGACACCTATGCAAAATCCAACTGAATAGAGAAAAATCACTGATTCAACCCCCTGATGGGAAATTCATTAGTTAGGTCTCAACCTCCATTCCTATCAGTACGCAAGACCAAGAACATGAACACCAGTCTGGAGAAACTTCAACTCCCTACCTCAGAAAGAGGTGCCTTAGGACAGTTACATGGTGTCAGCTCTCTCAACCCAACCCACAGAAAACAATCAACATTTCACACATTAAGAATAAAACAAAAGATGTAGAGATTCATGCCCTTAATTCCAGCACTCCATGGGCAGAAACAGGAATGGCTCCAAATTCAAGGCAAGCATGGTCAACACAGCAAGTGCCTGGACAATCAAAGCTACACACACAAAAACCCTGTCTCTAAGAAACAAACAAATCAATAACTAGAAAGTCAAAATAAGAGAACCAGAAATTATATAAGAAACCAGTCAGTAGAACTTCCAGGATATAGGGGAATTACTCACTGTGTCAGCCTGAGACCCTGAGCTCTCTAAATAACCTACTGTAGAAAAATTATCTTACAGCTGTTAACTAATCATCATACATTTAGCACAAAATTGGGTGTGCCTGTGTCTGCTTGTGCATGCTCTCTCTCTGTATATCTGTCTCTCTCTCTCTCTCTCTCTCTCTCTCTCTCTCTCTCTCTCTCTCTCTCTCACACACACACACACACACACACCCATTGGTTTTGAACCTTAAAACTTGTCAGTGGACAAAAGAAAATCCTGAAATTCATCATTAGACAATATCCTGTCTTTCTTTCAAGTATAAAACATATTTAAGGTTTTAAAATGTATTGCTTTATTTTGGGTCATTTATATCTAACTAAAAGTAGTAGGGTGCATACTTTGTAAGATACTCAAATCAGAAAATCCACAAATGTTGGCTAGGCAGTGGTGGTGCATGCTTGTAATCCCTGCACTTGGGAGGCAGAGGCAGGCAGATTAAATGAGCTTGAGACCAACGTCATGAACAAGAGCTAGTTCCAGGACAGCCTCCAAAGCCAAAGAAAAACCCTGTCCCATTTCTCAAAATAAATAATTAAATAAATAAATAGAAAGAAATTAAAAGAAAAAAGAAAAATGTGCTCTCCGGGCTTGGGCTTAGGTTCCAGCTACATGGCTAAACGCGCCAAGATGGTCGGGATCATCGGGAAATACGGGACCCACTATGGTGCCTCCCTCCGGAAAATGGTGAAGAAAATTGAAATCAGCCAGCACGCCAAGTACACTTGCTCCTTCTGTGGCAAGACCACGATGAAGAGATGAGCAGTTGGCATCTGGCACTGTGGTTCCTGCATGAATATAGTGGCAGGTGGGGCCTAGACTCACAACACTATTTCTGCAGTCACAGTGAAGTCTGCCATCAGAGGACTGAAGGAACTGAAAGACCAGTAGAAATGCTATTGCTTGGAAACCCCTGCCTCTAATAAATGAGTTAATTTACATTAAAACAAAAAAGAAAAAAAATATTTTATGTTAATTTATGTTGTTTTGTTATTTTTAGTTTTTTTTTCTGTAATTTATGTATGCAAGTATTTTGTGTACTTGCATGCCTCTGGACTATATACTCACAACCATGAACTACATACCTGTATAGAGCATTACATACATGCTGGTACATATCATGCATGATGTATAACATGGGCAAGCATATTGTACATAGCATTGCATGCATGCCTGTGCTCTACTTGCATGCTTAGTGCACTACGTGTATGCCTTTTGCAACAATGAATACCTGGTACATTACAGGCATGCCTAGTGTACTTCATGAATATCTGTACACTATATGTATGGGTAAGCACCACATACATACATTGTGAAATTGTAGGTAAAAGAGGCCATTGGTTTTCCTGGGATTGGAATTGCCATGTGGATGTTAGGAACCAAGACCATGTCCTCTTATCTGCACTAGATTCCAGTCTTAACTAATGATTCACCATCAGTCCAGCCCCCCACAAACTTCTCTTTTGAAGGACTAATTTTTTGCACAGCTGAAAAGACTAATTTAGTGGAAAACGTTTATGGGAAACTGGCTGGGTTCAGTAATACCAAAGACAAACAATGCTTTAAATAAATTAAAATTCATTTGATTAAACACACAGTTACCTTTACTTTTGCCTAAAATCATGGTGAACACATTTCTGGTATAAAGAAACAGCTTTTTGAGTTTAAGATACATCAATTATGAGATTGCCTGTATAAAACTTCCACAATTATGGATGACATAATCAAAGTAAAATACATTATGCAGAATAAAATGAAGTGGAAATAATTCACTCATAAGATTCATATTTAAATCATCTTTTCTACAAACTACTATCCTGACAATATGTTTCCATTAAGCTGCAATTTGAGCAACAATATAATCACATAAGTAACAAAAGTGATCTTGAACTGAAAATGAGAAGAAATGACCGCCATAGAAATGGTCAGGTCTCCTGTGTTTGTGGAGGTTCTGGGGAAGATTGTTTGGAAGGCAGAATCAAGTCTGGAGAGAGTTCATTTCTACTTCTCAAAAGAGATAGTGGGGAGAAGAACCCAGAAGTTGGGAGAAGGGAAAATGGAAAGCCCCTCAGTTTGTACACATTCTACCCTGTTGCAAGAGATGAGTAAACGACAGTGGAGGTTGAAATCCTGTATGGCACACATGGTAAACCACAAACTACAGCCCATACTGGTACAAAACTCACACCACAATATTTGATCTTACAAATAATCTTGATATTTAAAGTGGACTTCTTACCTACATGAGATTCATAAGAACACCACCACCAATTTCAGATGTCTTTGTGCTGTCTTAGCAGCTACTCTTGATCTCAATACACTCAAGACATATTGTAGAACAGATTTCAATGTAGTAAAACTTTCAAGAGTAACATTGAAATCAGTGATCCTGGCATGATATACTAAATAAATTTTTCTGTAATGACAAGAACAACTACAAAACTTCCGAAAGAAAATACATGTCATACTCTTGGAAGGTTAAGAATAGATATGAGGGAAGAGAACAGGCAGGGATAACTAAGCTGGTTCTTCTCTATTACTTTAAAACATGATTTATTGTGTAGAAACTTCTGATTCCAAAGGGGAAAGTATGCTATAAAAGAAAAAAAAACTTTTATTTTAAAATGTAAGTGTAAGAAGAAATTTCAATGATTTCAGCAAATAATTAATGTGATCTTAGATTTTAAATATGATAATGTGGGAAGAACTACCCAGAAGAAATACTTTTAAGCACTTTAGCCAGTAATCTAAAGACAAAATATAATTAATTAATGTAAATATCAGCCTCAGTACACATTTCTATAAAATGGTATATGCATAATTTGGGCCTGAAACCTGCTTGTAGCTAGGTATTGGTGGCACAGGCATTTAATCCCAAAATTGGAAAGCAGAGTCAGGTGGATCTCTGTGAGTTCAAGCTTAGCCTGGTCTACAGAGTGAATTCCAGGACAGGACAGGCTCAAAAGTTATAGAAAAACCCTGCCTTGAGGAGAAAAAAAGTGCTTGTAAATTTGCTGATCTTCTGAACTATCACAGTACATTTAAAATTCAAAATTCCCTAAGGTAGTTCAAGGTGAAACATTGACTTCTTTGCTGCTGGACTGTTACCTGTGAGCCATGACAACCCTTTCTCCCTCAAGTTGCTTCTGGCCAGTGTTTCTCATCGTAACAGGAACCAAACATGAAGGAACACACAGATACATATTTATTCATATAAGGGCCTTTTAAAAAGCCTACCTGACTTTGGAGGAAACCTTGGGCCAGCACATCCCTTTGATGGGACATACTGTCGAGCATCTGCAGGAAGTGGTGGTGGTTTCTGGCCTCTTGGATTCTGTGGAATGGCAGGGTGTCCATGATCTCTAGGGCCTGAAACCTTGGCCACCAGTGGAGGAGTCAAGCCATGGACAGCCACTTTGCATTTAGCAGGGCCAGAGTTGGGAAAAGTTGCTTTCTGTAACAGAGTCACAATCATTAGTCTGTGTAGTGGCTTGATTCACAGCTCCTTTCCTGGGAGTGGCAGGCAAAGAAGAAAGAATTCCATAATGTTGAAGCAAGAATGGTAACAGGCTCAGTTTTCCACATGGGTTGAGGAGGTCCTTGTTTTCTCTCCTAAGTAATTTTACGAACTCAACAGAAATCTTTAAGCATGGTAGTAACACTCTACCTAGCTCACTCTCAAACACAATTATAGATCATGAAGATCGAAACGGATACTTTTTAAACTAGATATACACCAGGAAGATGAGGTAGTGAGATTGAATCCCAGAACAAGGGTTGTAGAGGAAGGTGGGTCTCTGTCTATTCAAGGCTAGCCTTGTCAATAGAGTGACTTCCATGACTGGAACCATTGCTACTTTGAAACCCTATCATTAAGAAAAAAAAAAAAAAATAACCATACACATTTATCAAACACACAGGAAATGAAAATGGTTAAGATGCTGTTAGGTCTCCCGGAGCACAGGGGAAGTGGCAGGAATGGGGGCAGTGAAAGGAGAGAGAAGTAGGAGAAAACGAGGGGCAGGAAAGGAAAACACGTGCAACCAGGAAGATATAGCCTGGTTAAGAATAGAAGACAGGAGAGAGAGAGAGAGAGAGAGAGAGAGAGAGAGAGAGAGAGAGAGAGAGAGAACATAAAAGAGGGAGCCAATATTGGTTTGAAAAGAAAACTGAACACAAAGAAAGGACTAGAGAACTACAAGACTGCCACCAACTAACAATATGAGCATCCATGGAAAGGCTACCATAAATGCCCTTCCCGGAGAGTGAGATCAACAATTATCCATGGAGCCCTCATGGAATACCTTTTGGAAACAGGAGAAAACACACATACATAAACACTGAGTCGAGCTAGAACCCAGAAGCAGATGGAGAGGACAAGACCAGGCAGCAGAAACACATAGAGACAGCTTACCTGAACAAGGAAGAGATAATGGGCCACCAGACTGATAGCTGGGAAGCCAGCATGGGACTGACTCAGGCCCCGCTGAATATGGGTCTCAGCCAGAAAGACTGAACAGTCTAAGGGACCTCAGACAGTGGAGCCAAGATGTATCCCTGGTGCACCAAAGGACCTTATGAACATATCCCCCATGGAGGGATAACTGCCTTAACCTAGAGACAGGAGAGAAGCCCCAGTCCCTACTTCACATGACCTGTCAGATTTACATGACCCCAACTGGATGGCATTCCCCTTCATATGGAATTGGGGTGGGGGGTGGGAGGGAAGGGTGGTTAGGGTGCAAGTGAGAGGGCAGAGTGGGTAAAAGGAAGGGAGGTTGGAAAGTGAGGGGGGGGAGAAAGGGAATAAAGGAGGGAGAGAGGGAGGGAGAGGGAACTGCGATCGACATGTAAAATAATAAATTAAATTAAAAAATGCTTTGACTCCAAAATTTAAGTTCAAGGACAAGTTATTGGGGAGTAGGATTTCTATTTTTGTTTCCACAGAAAATGCAAAGCTGTGGATTCCTTCCAGACTAATGTGGTTTGATAAAGCCAGACTGCCTGAAAAAGAGTACCAGGTGATCATACATTCAAAACAGCTGGACAAAGCAGCCTTACAGACTACAGCCAGGATTTCTACATCTTCTTAGAATCCCCCATGTCTGTGCCCCTTTCCAGCAGGAAGTAGTTTGGAAAGAACGACGCCCAAATTCGCAAATATTGTCTATAAATATTTGTTTTCATTTAAATGGACTTGGTTATATAAAATAAAGAAAGAAAGAAAGAAAATTGTTAAGGTGTTTATAATTTCTAATTGACCCAAATTAATGCTATATTTAAAAATCTAGAGTTTCCAGTGAGATCCAACTATCCTGCAAAACCTTCTCAAGTTCTAGCTCAGCCCTTGTCCTCTTCTGCTGGCTATTGGCCAGAGGTGAGTCTGGGCCCAATCAGGGCTGTCTTTCCCCTACAATCTCTTTTCCCCCCTCCCCCACCCGAATTCCCTGGGTTGGCCCCTGATCCTGCTGCTCCTGTCTCAGGTCCCCATCTAGAGCACCCTTGGAGCTCTGATACACCCCCACCCATCCCCAAGGCCAGACTACCCCCCCTACCCTGTGCCCTACCCCACACATGGTCCTGCCAAACTGGTTGACCACTGGGACAGAGGGTGGAGCCAACAGTCAACCCTACTTCGGAGAGTTCTCTGAGCAACTCTGAACAAAGGAGACCTGACTATCCACTTGGGACCACCCATAATTTCCACCAGCTTGGATTCTGACCCTGCCTCCAGTCCTCTGCTGGAGTCCCGGGCCCCTCCCAGAGATCCGCCTATCTCTGCGGGTTTACTCTGAGTTCCTGCAGGCAACATCCTTGATCACCAAATCCTGGCCTCTGCCAAAGAAAGAGGTCTCAGCTGGAGAGCGCCAGTTTCCAGGGAGATCCAACTATCCTGCAAAACCTTCTCAAGTTCCAGCTCAGCCCTTGTCCTCTTCCACCAGCTACTGGACAGAGCTATTGGCCAGAGCTATTGGACAGAGCTATTGGCCAGAGGACCACTGTGAGTACCTGCTGGCATCTTCTTCTGGATCCTCATCCTTGACACCATCCTTGGATTCCTGTCTGTGGAGAAACCTCGAAGAGAGTTTGGACCACACAGAGCTACAGATATTGAATCACAGACCCACATAAGCCCATTGGGGAAGTATCATAGAGAGAGGGGGAAAACCAACCAACACCTACTGGAAGAAGCTATGGGAAGAAGACAATACAAGAGAACACTTAACAACAGAAAGACAAGCATGACACCACCAGAATCTAGGGAAACTACACCAACTAGAATGGAACACAACAACAAAGCAGAGGAAGCAGAAGGGTATGACTTAAAAATCACCATCATAAAAATGATAGAGACCCTCAAAGAAGATGTGAGAAAATCCCTTAAAGAAATGGATGAAAAAAACAAACAAAAAAATGGAAGAAATGAACAAATTTCTTAAGGAAAGAACAGAAAGCCAAGAAAAAACAATTAAGCAGGTAAAGGAAATAGTTCAAGACTTGAAAACTGAAATAGAGAAAATAAAGACAACACAAACGGAAGGAATGCTGGAAATTGAAAAGCTGGGCAAAAAATCGGCAACTACGGACACAACCATAACCAATAGAATTCAAGAGATGGAACAGAGAATCACAGGCGCAGAAGATAAACTAGAAGAAACAGATTCATCGACCAAAGAAAATCATACATCCAACAAATCCTTAACAAAAAACATACAGGAAATGTGGGACACCATGAAAAGGCCAAACCTAAGAATAATAGGCATAGAGTAAGGTGAGGAAGCCCAGCTCAAAGGTGCCGAAAACATATCTAACAAAATCATCGAGGAAAACTTTCCAAATTTGAAGAAGGACATGCCCATGAAAGGAAAAGAAGCATACCGAACCCCAAATAGGCTGGACCAAAGGAAAAAGACCCCTTGACATATAATAATCAAAACACCTAGCATACAGAATAAAGAAAAAATATTAAGAGCAGCGAAGGAAAAAGGACAGGTAACATATAAAGGCAGACCTATCAAAAATACACCTGACTTCTCCATGGAAACCCACAAGGCCAGAAGGTCCTGGAGAGATGTTCTACAAGTATTAAGAGAACACGGATACCAGCCTAGGCTACTATATCCAGCAAAACTCCCAATCACTGTAGATGGAGAGAACAAGATATTTAACGTCAAAAGCAGATTTTCCCAATACGTATCTACAAATCCAGCCCTACAGAAAGTATTGGAAGGAAAATTCCAACCCAAGGAAGGTAACTATGCCCGCAAAAATGTAGACAACAGATAATCCAACTACACTAGAAACCAAGGGTGAAGCAGAACTAATATATTCACAATATCACTGCCAACAACAAACCTAGATCAAACAAGCATCAACAATCAATGGTCCTTACTCACCCTCAACATTAATAGTCTTAACTCACCTATAAAAAGACACAGGCTAAAAAAAATGGATACGAAGACAGAATCCATCCTTCTGCTGCATACAAGAAACACATCTAAGATTCAAAGGTAGACATTACCTCAGGGTAAAGGGTTGGGAAAAGATTTTCCAATCAAAAGGAAATAAGAAGCAAGCAGGCTTAGCTATCCTAATATCTAACAAGTTAGACTTCAAACCAAAATTAGTCAAAAGAGATGAAGACAGTCATTTCATATTCATTGCAGGAGAAATCCATCAACACAAAGTCTCAGTTCTGTACATCTATGCCCCTAATACAAAGTCACCCACATTCGTAAAAGAAACACTACTAAAACTCAAAGCTCATATAAAACCTCACATACTTATAGTGGGGGACTTCAATGCACCACTCTCAACACTAGACAGAACCACAAATCAGAAACTCAACAAAGAAACAAAAGAATTAACAGAAGTTATGTCTCAACTGGGATTAACAGACATCTATAGAACATTCCATCCAAAGACAAAAGAATATATCTTCTTCTCTGCTCCACATGGAACCTTCTCTAAAATCAACCACATACTAGGTGACATAACAAACTTCAACAGATACAAGAGAATAGGAATAGTCCCCTGTATCTTATCAGACCACCATGCTTTAAAATTGGAATTCAACAACACCACAAATAGCAGAAAACCTGCAAACTCATGGAAACTGAACAATGTGCAATTGAACCACTCCTGGGTCAAAGAAGAAATAAAGAAAGAAATTAAAGACTTTCTAATATTCAACGAGAATGAGGATACAACATACCCGAACTTATGGGACACCTTGAAAGCAGTGCTGAGAATGAAGTTCATTGCATTAAGTGCGCATATGAAGAAAACAGAAGATAGTCACATAAGAGAATTAACAGCCCAATTGAAAACCTTAGAAAACAGAGATGCGAATTCACCCCGAAGGAGTAGATGCCAGGAAATAATCAACTTGAAGGATGAAATCAAGAAAATAGAAACAAGGAAAACAATACAAAAAAAAAAATCAATGCAACAAAGAGTTGGTTTTCTGAGAAAATCAACAAGATAGACAAACCTTTATCCAAATTAATGAAAAAGCAGAGACAGAACATGCAAATTAATAAAATCAGAAATGAAATGGGGAACATAACAACAGACACAGAGGAAATCCAGACAATTTTCAGGTCATACTTTGAAAATCTGTATTCCTCAAAAATTGAAAATTCAAAGGAAATGGACAAGTTTCTGGATAACTTTTACTTACCAAAATTAAATCAAGAACAAACAACTTAAATAGACATATAACCCACAATGAAATAGAAGCAGTCATCGAAAGCCTTCCAACCAAAAAAAGTCTAGGGCCAGATGGATTCAGGGCAGAATTCTACCAGACATTCAAGGAAGAACTAATACCACTACTCCTCAAACTGATCCACAAGATATAGAAACAGAAGGTTCAATGCCAAACTCTTTTTATAAGGCCAAAATAACTTTGGTACCCAAACCTCACAAAGACACAACTAAGAAAGAAAACTGCAGACCAATATCGCTGATGAACATCGATGCAAAAATACTCAATAAAATACTGGCAAACTGAATTCAAGAATACATCAGAGAAATCATACTCCGTGACCAAGTAGGCTTCATCCCTGGAATGCAGGATGGTTTATCATACGAAAATCTATCAAGGTGATCCACCATATAAACAAACAGAAAAAGAAAAACCATGTGATTATCTCCCTAGATGCTGAAAAATCTTTCTACAAAATTTAACACCCTTTCATGATAAAGGTCTTGGAGAGGTCAGGGATAACAGGAACATACCTAAACATAATAAGAGCAATATACAGCAAACCAATTGCCAACATCAAACTGAATGGAGAGAAACTTAAGCCAATTCCTCTAAAATCAGGAACAAGACAAGGCTGTCCTCTCTCTCCATATCTCTTCAATATCGTATTAGAAGTACTGGCTTGTGCTATAAGACAACAAAAGGAGATCAAGGGGATCCAAATTGGAAAGGAAGAAGTCAAACTGTCTCTATTTGCAGCTGATACGATAGTTTACATAAGCGACACAATAAACTCTACCAGGGAACTCCTACAGCTGATAAACACCTTCAGCAAACTAGCAGGATACAAGATAAACTCAAAAAAATCAGTAGCCCTACTTTTTTCACAGGACAAAGAGACAAAGAAAGAAATCAGAGAAACATCACCCTTTACAATAGCCACAAGCAACATAAAGTATCTTTGGGTAACGCTTACCAAACACTTAAAAGATCTATATAATAAGAACTTTGTGACTCTAAAGAAAGAAAGTAAAGAAGATACCAGAAAATGGAAATATCTCCCATGCTCTTGGATAGGTAGGATAAACATAGTAAAAATGGTAATCTTACCAAAAGCAATCTACCGATTCAATGCAATCCCCATTAAATCCCACCACAATTCTTCACCGACCTTGAAAGGATAATAATCAACTTTATATGGCAAAACAAAAGACCCAGGATAGCCAAAACAACCCTATTCAATAAAAGAACTGCAGGAGGCATCACCATTCCTGACTTTAAGCACTACTACAGAGCTATAGTTCTGAAAACAGCCTGGTATTGGCATAAAAATAGACAGGTAGACCAATGGAATCTAATTGAAAATCCTGATATTAATCCACGAACCTATGAACACCTGATTTTCGACAAAACAGCTAAACTTATACAATGGGGCGAGGACAGCATCTTCAACAAATGGTGCTGGCACAATTGAATGAGGGTGTCTAGAAGACTGCACAGACCATGTCTGTCGCCATGCACAAAACTCAAGTCCAAATAGAGCAAAGACCTCAACATCAATCCAGCCATATTGATCCTCTTAGAAGAGAAAGTAGGAGGTACCCTTTAACAAATTGGTATAGGAGAACGCTTCCTGAATATAACTCCAGGGGCACAGACACTGAGAGAAACAGTTAATAAATGGGACCTCTTCAAACTTAGAAGCTTCTGTAAGGCAAAGGACACAGTGGACAAGACCAAACGGCAGCCTACAGACTGGGAAAAGATTTTCACCAATCCTATATCTGACAAAGGGCTGATCTCCAAAATATACAAAGAACTCAAGGAACTAGTCAACAAAACACCAAATAACCCTATTTAAAAATGAGGTACATAACTGAAGAAAGAATTCTCAATAGAGGAAATCAAAAATGCTGAAAGACACTTAAGAAAATGCTCCACATCCTTAGCTATCAGGGAAATGCAAATCAAAACAACTTTGAGATACCATCTTACCCCTGCCAGAATGGCTAAAATTAGAAACACCAGTGATGACTTATGTTGGAGAAGATGTGAATGGCACTTGAAGAAACCATACTGAATGAGGTAAACCAGTCACAAAAAGAGGAACACAGTATGTACTCACTCATATATGGACTTTAGACCTAGGGCAAAGGATCACATATAATTCACACCAGCCTATAATTCACATCACCAGAAGAACTAGGATAGAAGGTGTATTCTAAGAGATTCACATAAAGTTCCTCACAGAACTGGGAAGGGACAAGTCCCCCAGAGCTCAGTTGAAGTGGGGGGGCAGCAAATGGAAAGAGAAGTAGCAGAAAATGAGGGGGGAGGAAAGGAAAACATGTGCGACCAGGAAGATTGAGCCTGGTTAGGAATAGAAGACAGGAAAGTGAGAGACAGAGACAGAGAGAGAGTGAGAGACATCATAAAAGAGGGAGCCAATATTGGTTTGAAGATAAAATTGAACACAAAGAAAGGTCTAGAAAACTACAAGTCTGCTCCCAACTAACCATTTGAGCTTCCGTGGAAAGGCTATCATAAATGCCCTTCCTGAAGAGTGAGATCAACAACAAACTTATCCATGGAGTCCTAAACTTGTGCTTGATGGAAACAGGAGCAAACACCCATACATAAACACTGAGTCGAAGTAGAACCCGGATGCAGATGGAGAGGACAAGACCAGGCTGCAGAAACACATAGAGACAGCTTACCTGAACAAGAAGGAGCTAATGGGCCAGCAGACTGATAGCTGGGAAGCCAGCATGGGACTGACTCAGGCCCTCCTGAATATGCCTCTCAGCCAGAAGGACTGAGCAGTCTAAGGGACCTCAGACAGTGGAGCCAGGATGTATCCCTGTTGCACAAAAGGACCTTGTGAACACATCCCCCATGGAGGGATAACTGCCTTAACCTAGAGACAGGAGAGAAGCCCTAGTCCCTACTTCACATGACCTGTCAGATCTACATGACCCCAACTGGATGGCATTCCCCTACATATTGAATTGGGGTGGGGGGATGCGAGGGGAGGGTGGTTAGAGTGCATTGAGAGGGCAGAGAGGGTAAAAGGGAGGGAAGGAGGGAGGGAGGGATAGAGGGAGGGAGGGAAGGAGGGGAGAGAGGGAACTGGGATCGACATGTAAAATAATAAATTAAATTAAAAAATAATGCTTTGACTCCAATATTTAAGTTGAAGCACAAGTTACTGGGGGAAAGGATTTCTATTTTTGTTTCCACAGAAAATAAAAAGATGTGGATTTCTTCCAGACTAATGTGGTTTGATCACGCCAGACCACCTGAAACAGAGTACAAGGTGATCCTACATTCAAAACAGTTGGACAAAGCAGCCCTACAGACTACAGCCAGGATTTCTGAATCTTCTTCGAATCCCCATGACAGCGCCCCTTACCAGCAGAATGTAGTTTGGAAAGAACGATGCCCACGTTCCCAAATATTGTGTATAAATGTTTGTTTTCATTTAATTGGACTTTGTTATATAAAATAAAATAATAAAGTAAAAAAATCTAAAATACTTTTTAAGGTTTAAATAAGAATAGAAGTTAGAAAATATGAAATAGTGCACAGAATGTACTGAAACTTTGATGTCCATTTAAAAGTTGTACTTATTTAAATAAGACATATATGGTCTGTTTCTTTAAGTCCCCCCCAAGAATGGGTGTTTTGCATGCACATATGTCTGCATGCATACTACAATCACTCAGTGTTCTGGAAGGATTGAATTGGGATACAGATCACTTGAAACTGGAGTGAAGAAGGGTTGTGATCCATCACTAAGTACTAGGAATGAAAGGGAGGTTCTCTAGGAGAGCAGCCAGTACACTTAACTTATAAGCCATTTCCTCAACCTATGTAGTTTATTGAGACAAGTTCTTCTTAGATAGAGCACAGTGGCCTTGAAATCACCTTCCTCAATGCAAATCAAAACAACTTTGAGATACCATCTTACCCCTGCCAGAATGGCTAAAATTAGAAACACCAGTCATGACTTATGTTGGAGAGGATGTGGAGAAAGTGGAACACTCCTCCACTGCTGGTGGGAGTGCAAACTCATACAGCCATTTTGGAGATCAGTATGGCGGTTCCTCAGGAAAATGGGAATTAGTTTACCACAAGACCTGGCAATCCTCCTCTTAGGCATATACCCAAAGGATTCACATCAATGCAACAAAGACATCTGTTCAACTATATTCATAGCAGCACTATTTGTAATAGCAAGAACCTGGAAGAAACCTAGATGCCCTTCAATTGAAGAATGGTTAATGAAGATGTGGCACATCAACACAATGGAATACTACTATGCAGAAAAAAATAATGGTATCTTGAAATTCGCAGGCAAGTGGATGGCACTTGAAGAAACCATCCTGAATGAGGTAACCCAGTCACAAAAAGAGAAACACAGTATGTACTCACTCATATATGGATTTTAGAACTAGATCAAATGATCACCAGCCTATGATTCACATCACCACAGGAACTAGGATACAAGTTATATTCTAAGAGATTCATATAAAGTCCCTCACAGAACTGGGAAGGGACAAGTCCACCAGACCTCAGGTAAAGTGGGGGAGGACAGCTAATGGAGAGAGAAGTAGGAGAAAATGAGAGGGAGGAGAGCTAGGCATGTGCGACCAGGAGGATTGAGCCTGGTTAGGAATGGAAAATAGGAAAGGGGGGGGGAGGGAGAGAGAGAGAGAGAGAGAGGGAGAGACAGAGACAGAGACAGAGACAGAGACAGAGAGAGAACATAAAAGAGGGAGCCAATATTGGTTTGAAGATAAAGTTGAACACAAAGAAAGGTCGAGGGAACTACAAGACTGCTCCCAACTAACAATCTCAGCTTCCGTGGAAAGGCTATCATAAATGCCCTTCCCGGAGAGTGAGATCAACAACTAACTTCTCCATGGAGTCCTCAACTAATGCCTGTTGAAAACAGGAGCAAACACCCATACATAAACACTGAGTCGAACTAGAACCCAGAAGCAGATGGAGAGGACAAGACCATGCGGTAGAAGTACATAGAGACAGCTTACCTGAACAAGGAAGAGCTAAGGGCCACTAGACTGATAGCTGGGAAGCCAACAGGGGACTGACTCCCCTGAATATGGGTCTCAGCCAGAAGGTCTGAGCAGTCTAAGAGACCTCAGACAATGGAGCCAGGATGTATCCCTGGTGCACAAAAGGACTTTGCAAACATATCCCCCATGGAGGGATAACTGTCTTATTCTAGAGATAGGAGAGAAGCCCTAGTCCCTACTTCACAGGACCTGTCAGATCTATATGACCCCAACTGGATGGCATTCCCCTACATATGGTATTGTGGTGGGGGGTTGGGAGGGGAGGGTGTTTAGAGTGCATGGGAGAGGGCAGAGAGGGCAAAAGGGAGGGAAGGACGGAGGAAGGGCTGGAGGGGAGGGAGGGAGGGAGGGAGAGGGAACTGGGATCGACATGTTAAATAATAAATTAAAAAAAAAAAAAGAACGCTTTGACTCCAAAATTTAAGTTGAAGAACAAGTTACTGGGGAAAAGTATTTCTATTTTTGTTTCCACAGAAAATGAAAAGATGTGGATTCCTTCCAGACTAATGTGGTTTGATCACGCCAGACCGCCTGAAACAGAGTACAAGCTGATCCTACATTCCAAACAGCTGGACAAAACAGCCCTACAGACTACAGCTAGGATATCTGAATCTTCTTCGAATCCCCCAAGACAGCGCCCCTTACCAGCAGGAAGTAGTTTGGAAAGAACGACACCCAAATTCCCAAATAATGTGTATAAATGTTTGTTTTCATTTAATTGGGCTTTGTTATATAAAATTAAATAAAAAAAAAAAAAAAAAAAAAAAAAAAAAAAGAAATCACCTTCCTCATGCCTCACCATACGCAAATGCTGGTATTGCAGTTAAAAAAAAAACTCAAAACTTGGCTAGTGATTTATACTATTTCCAGAACATTACAACACAAGGATGAAAATGTTAACACAATTTAAAAGTATATTGTATCAATATTTTGATATTACCAAGTTGCTCTGGCATTATTCTAATAAAACCAAGAAACTAGTTACAGATCCATGGGTAGAATTCAATTTCCCATTCTCACCACAGAGTCTTGTTTGGTGGCACTCTTCCTGGATTCCAACTTGGAGGATACTGGCCCATCTAGACAGAAAAATTAAAAAAGGAAAACTTCATTAGTTCTCACTAATTTCCAGTTTTCACTAATTTCCAAAGCATTTCCAGGTCCAAATGTCATTCACATTTTCCACTCTTCTGGCAGGGACAGGGAAGAACTCGACAGGAATACAATAGTACTCCACCTTAGGATCCCCCAAATAGCCTGACACCTATGGAAATTCCACCAGAACTGATATCTTTTTGCAGAGTGCTGCTAACCTTTCCAGCTTGCTCTCAGGCAAACTTGCCCTTTCAGGAAACTCAGGATGCAGCATCCACTACCTGTTTTCTACATGTATCATACTTTCCCTAAGTTCACATCATATACTTTTTGAGAAAAATACACTTATAGATAACTCAAGAAATACACATGAATATTTAAATTTCTGAATTATATTCTTTCTTAATGTTATTTCATTTAATACCTACATGAGATACACATCTTTCCCAGCTTCTGTGTGTAGTGAGTGATAATTGAAGAGGTCCTGACAAATACAATCTACTAAATAAGCAATGATTAAATAACATAACTAATTAAGAAAGTACCCAAATTATTTTACTGGTAGGCTTTAACAAATCCATTGACATTTGCCTGCATAATAGCCATTACAGCGAAACAGGTTATATGTAAATGGATTTAGAACAATGAGATAATAGCTATGGAAGAGAGTAAAGTTTTTATTATGGCTAGATATAGGAAACCCTTACTAAGGCACCAAAGCTAACCTTCAATACATACATTAGTTGGCATGCTTAAAATTTTTCCCAAGAAAGGGCTAGAGAGATGGGTTCAATGTTAAGGGTCCAGTTGGCTCTTCCTTAGGACCTGTGCTTAATTCCCCGCAGCTACACAGCAGCTCACAGCCATCTGTAATTGCACTTCTAGGGGATCTGATGTCTTGTTCTGACCTTTTCCGGTATCAGTCATGCATGTGATACACAGAAACGTGATGGTAGAGATGACAGAGTCATGGAATATCTGCCAAGGAGAGTTGCTAACAGGGAGTGCATCCAGCCCAATAGAAAGAAGTGGCTTGTAGTCAACAAAGCTGAATAGAGTTGGAGATCTAAGAGGATTTTGACATCACATGGAGATGGAAAGATTGGAGTTTGCCCATTCGTTTCTCAGTCTTCCTTGGCCCAGTATTTCCTCACTCTTCTCTTTATTTGGAATGTTGATGTATATCCTGTGCCATTATATATTAGAAGTATATGATCTGCTTTTTGATTTTGATTTTAATGGGTGATTACAATTAAGAGATTGCAGGATTCTCAGAAGCAACATTGAACTTTCTAACATTGTTGAGATACTGTGATAGACTTTGGGGGCTTCTAGAGTTGAAAAAAATGTATTTTGCAATGATATTATTATAAACTTCTAGTGCTAGTGAGTGACAGTTTAAAAGTAGCTGGCCCCCATACTTTCACAGGGAGTGCCACTGATAGGAGGGTTGTCTTTCTTGGATTTGGGGTGGGTATGTTCATTTGGAGGGAGGGTGACACTGTGTGGGCAGGCTTAGAGGTTTCCTATGCTCATAATACCTTCCAGAATTTCAATAGACTTCCTATTGCCTACAGAATGTAGGATTCTCAGCTCGTTCTCCAGACGCGCAACTACCTGTACACCAGCATTTTATATGCCATGATGAAAATGGACTGAATCTCTGAAAATATAAGTGAGCCACTTCAAATAAATGTTTCATTTATGCTCTTATCTCTTTCTCTCTCTCTCTATCTCTCTCTCTCATGCTCTCTCACACTCTATCTTTCTTTTGTCTTTCCCTCCCCAGGCTAAATCTTCCTAGTCCCACCTGATTTTTCTCTCCTCCCCTACTCTTTATTCTGGCATCCTCTCCACTCACACCCCCCACACTCCCAGTATGCTAAGAAGATCTAGTTCTATTCCCCTTCTATGAGGGAACTTGTATGAATCTCTTAGAATCATCCTTGTATTCTAGTTTCTAGCATTATGAAATATAGGCTGGTGATCCTTTGCTCTATGTCGAAAATATATATATGAGCGAATACATACCATGTTCTTATTTTGCTGACTGGGTTACCTCATTCAGGAGGTTTCCTTCAAGTTCCATCCATTTGCCTGTGATTTTCAAGATTCCATTGTTATTTTTTCCACAAAGCAGTATTCCATTGTGTAAATGTCCCACATCTTCTTCATCCATTCTTCATTGGAGGGACATCTAGGATGCTTCCAGGTTCTTGCTATTACAAATAATGCTGCTATGAACATAGTTAAACACATTTTTTGTTGCATGGATGTGGATCATTTGGGTATATGCATAAGAGTAAGATTGCCAGGTCCTGTGGTAGACCAATTCGCATTTTACTAAGGAACTGTGATGAAGATCTCCAAAATGGCTGTACAAGTTTCCAATCCCAACAGCAATGTAGGAGTACTCCCTTTTCTCCACATCCTCTCCAGCATAAGTTCTCATTAGTGTTCCTGATTGTAGCCATTCTTGCAGGAGAAAGATGGTATCTCAGAGTTGTTTTGATTTGCATTTCACTAATAGCTAAGGATGTTGAGCACTTGCTTAAGTGTCTTGCAGGCTTTTTGATTTCCTCTATTGAGAATTCTCTCTTCAGTTCTATACTCCTTTTTTAATAGAGTTATTTGGTGTTTGGGTGACTAGTTTCTTGAGTTATTTGTATATTTTGGAGATGAGCCCTATGTCAGATGTAAGGTTGGTGAAGATATTTCCCCACAGTGTGTGCTGACTTTTGGTCTTGTCAACTGTGTCCTTTGGTTTACAGAAGCTTCTCAGCTTGAGAAAGTCCCATTTATTAATTGTACATCTCAGAGTCTGTGCTACTAGATTTATGTTTAGGAATGAATCTTCTGTACCAGTTTCTTCAAGGGTACCTACCACTTTCTCTTCGAAGATATTCAGTGTGGCTGGATTTATGTTGATGTCCTTGATCCATTTGGATTTGAGTTTTGTGCAAGGCTATAGATATGGGTCTATCTGCAGTCTTCTACACACTATCATTTGTTGAAGATGCTTTCCTGCTCCCATTGTATACTTTTTGCTGTTTTGTCAAAAATCATGTGTTCATAGGTGTGTGGGTTAATATCAAGATTTTTGATTTGATTACTTTGATCTACTTGTATATTTTTCTGCCAATACTAGGCTGTTTTCACGAATATAGCTCTAGTCAGGGATTAAAGTCAGGGATGGTGATGCCTCCTAAAGTTCCTTTGTTGTACAGGGTTGTTTGGCTATCCTGGGTCTTTTGTTTTTCTATATAAATTTGATTATTATCCTTTCATGGTCGGTGAAGAATTGTGCGGATATTGATGGGGATTGCATTCAATCTGTAGATTGCTTTTAGTAAGATTTCCATTTTTACTATGCTTATCCTATCTATCCAAGAGCATGGGAGATCTTTCCATTTTGTGGTATCTTCTGAAATTTATTGGTTTAAATAAACAGTTCTTGATATATAGGTCTTTCACTTGTTTGTTAAGCATTACCCCAAGATACTTTATGTTGTTTACGGTTATGGTAAAGGTTGATGTTTCTCTGTTTTCTATGTCAGTCCCATTGTCCTCTGTATACAGTAGGGCAACAGATTTTTTTTTAGTTGATCTTGTATAATGGTAGTTTGCTGAAGGTGTTTATTAGCTGTAGGAGTTCCCTGATAGAAATTTTTGGGTCACTTATGTATACTGTAATATATCTGCAAATAGTTAAATTTTGGCTTATTCCTTTCCAATTTGTATCCCCTTGATCTCATTTTTTGTCTTATTCCTTTAGCTAGAACATCAAGTACAATATTGAAGCAATATGGAGAGAGTGTAGCCTTGTGTTGTTCCTGGTTTTAGAGGAATTGCATTAAGGTTCTATCCATTCAGTTTGATGTTGGCTGTTGATTTAATATATATGCTTTTATCATGTTTAGGTATGTTCCTGTTATCCTTGATCTCTCCAAGCCCTTTATCATGTAAGGGTATTGGAATGTGAAAAAGGCTTTTTCAGTAAACCATGGTTTTTTTTTTTTTTCACTTTGTTTATATGGTGTATTACATCAATCGACTTTTATATGTTCACCCATCCCTGCAACACAGGGATGAAGCCTGTTGGTCATGTTGGATAATTTCTCTGATGTGTTCTTGGATTTGATTTGCCAGTATTTTATTGAGTATTTTTGCATCTATGTTCATGAGGGATATTGGTCTATCCTTCTCTTTCTTAGTTGTGTCTTTGTGTGTCTATGGTACCAAGGTAACTGTGGCCTTGAAAAAAATGTTTGGGAATGAACATTTTGTCTCTATTGTGTGAAACAATTTGAGGAGTATTGGTATTAGTTCCTTTTTGATTTGCTGGTAGAATTCTGCACAAATGCCAACAGGCCCTCGGCCTTATTTTGTTGGGAGGCTTTCATTGACTGCCTAAATTTCATTGACGGTATTGGTCAGTTTAAGTTGCTTATCTGTTCTTGATTTCCTTTTGGTAAGTGATAGTTATCCAGAAATTTCTCCATTTCCAATGAATTTTCAAATTTTGTGGAGTATAGGTTTTTAAAGTACAACCTGAAAATTGTCTTCACTTCCTCAGTGTCTGTTATTATGTCCACCTTTTTGTTTCTGATTTTGTTAATTTGTGTGTTATCTCTCTGCTTTTCAGTTTAGTTTGGATAAAGGTTTGTCTATCTGGTTGAGTTTCTTAAAAAAAAAAAAAAAAAAAAAAACAACCCTTTGTTGCATTGATGTTTTGTATCATTTTCCTTGTCTCTATTGATTTGTGCCCTCGAATTGATTATTCCCTGGCATCTACTCTGGGGTGACTTTGCTTCTTTTTGTTCTAAGTCTGTTAGCTGTGCTATTAATTCTCTAATGTGACTATCCTCAGTTTTCTTTATATGGGCTCTTATGAAATGAACTTCCATCCTTCGTAGAAATCTTTTCTTTTATTTATTTATTTTTTTAATTTTATATAACAAAGTCCAATTAAATGAAAACAAACATTTATACACAATATTTGGGAATCTGGGCGTCGTTCTTTCCAAACTACTTCCTGCTGATAAGGGGTGCTGTCTTGGGGGATTCGAAGAAGATTCAGATATCCTAGCTGTAGTCTGTAGGGCTGTTTTGTCCAGCTGTTTTGAATGTAGGATCAGCTTGTACTCTGTTTCAGGCGGTCTGGCGTGATCAAACCACATTAGTCTGGAAGGAATCCACATCTTTTCATTTTCTGTGGAAACAAAAATAGAAATCCTTTTCCCCAGTAACTTGTTCTTCAACTTAAATTTTGGAGTCAAAGCGTTTTTTTTTTTTTTTTTTTTTTTTAATTTGTTATTTTACATGTCGAGGAGATTGACTCATAGAAATCTTTTCAATGTTTAACATGAGTTTGTGTATGTTGTGTCCTCATTGTCATTGAATTCTAAGAAGTCATCCATTTCTTTCTTTATATCTTCTTGACCAGGAATGGTCCAATTGGACATTGTTCAGTTTCCATGAGTTTGTAGGGTTACTTCGAGATTTGTGTTGTGGTTGAATTCTAGCTTTAAAGCATGGTGGTCTGATAAGATACATAGGAATATTCCAATTTCTTTTTTTAATTTGGTGAGGGTTTTTTATGTGGCCTAGTATGTGGTTGATTGTAGAGTTGGTTCAATATGGATTTGAGAGGAAGGTATATTATTTGTGTTTGGTTGTAATGTTCTGTAGATGTATCTTAAACCCAATGTAGACATAGCTTCTGTTAGTTCTTGATTCTTTATCAAGTTTTTGTATGGTGGTCCTGTCTAGTGGTATGAGTGGAGTGCTGAAGTGTCCCACTAGGAGTGGATGAGGTTTTACATGAGCTTCAAGATTTAGTAGAGTTTCTTTTACGAATGTGGGTGCCTTTGTATTTGGGGCATAGATGTTCAGAATTGAGAATTTGCCCTGATGGATTTCTCCTATGATGAAAATGAAATGACTGTTTTCATCTCATTTGATTGATTTTGGTGTGATGTCTAACATGTTAGGTATTAGGATAGCTATACCTGCTGGCTTCTTGGGTCCACTTCATTGGAAGATCTTCTCCCAACCCTTTACCCTGAGGGAATGTCTGTCTTTGAAACTTAGATGTGTTTTTTGTATGCAGCAAAACCATCAATTCTGTCTTTGTATCCATTCTTTTATCCTGTGAATTTCCATAGGTGAGTTAAGACCATTAATGTTAAGGGATAATAAGGACCACTGATTGTTAATGCTTATTTGTTTTAGATTTTTTGTAGGTGCTGGTATTGTGAATATATTATCCATGCTTTAACTTTGGTTTTGGTGAATTGGGATTATCTATTACTTATGTCTTTGTGAGCATAGTTAACTTCCTTGGGTTGGAGTTTTCGTTCCAGAAATTTCTATAGGGCTGGATTTGGAGATATTCATTATGAAAATCCAGCTCTGTCATTAAATATGTTGTTACCTCTATCTATAATGATTGAGAGTTTTGCTGGGTATAGTAGCCTTGTCAGGCATCTGTGGACTCTCATACTTGTAGAACATCTACCCAGGACATTCTGAACTTGAGAATTTCCATGGAGAATTTAAGTGTAATTTTGATCATTCTACCTTTATATGTTATCTGAAATTTTTCTCCTGCTGCTCTTAATATTCTTTCTTTTTTCTGTATGTTAGGTGCATTGATTACTATGTGTTGTGAGGTCTTTATTCTTTGGTCCAGTCTATTTGGTGTTGGGTTTTCTTCTTGTGCTTTTATGGGCAAGTCTTTATTCAGATTGGGAAATTTTTCTTCAACGATTTTGTTGAACATGTTTTCCACACCTTTGAACTGGGCTTCTTCACCTTCTTCTACACCCATTAGTCTTATCTTTTGCTTTAACCAGTGTCCCACATTTCCTGGATGTTTTGTGTTAAGGATTTATTGGACTTATGATTTTCTTTGGTCGATGTATCTATTTTCTCTAGTTTATCTTCAGCCCCTGAGATTCTCTCTTCACTCTCTTGTATTCTGTTGGTTTTTCTTGAGTCTGTAGTTCCTGATCATTTGCCCACTTTTTCTATTTCCAGCATTCCTTCAGTTTGTGTTTTCTTTATTGTCTCTATTTCTGTTTTCATGTCTTGAACTGTTCCTTCAACTCTTTGATATTTTTTCTTGGATTACCTTGCTTTCTTTAAGCACTCACAAAAATGCCCCACACAAATTATATTTCTACATTCTGATCTTGCTTCTTCAAGCAATAATGCTGGTTACACTGCTCTATCTTATATATTCTTTAAAGGTTTTATGTAGTATAACTCCTCGTTATCCAGTGTAGGTTGAGTATTCCTTATTGGAAGTGCCTGGCACTGTGTTTGCAATTTTATATGATCTGGGAATTCCTTCTGTATATATTTTGTCTTATTGGTTGATGAATAAAATAATGATTGATTGATTGGCCAGCCAGAAAATATAGGCAGGACTACAAGATGAGAATGCTGCAAAACACAGGTGGAGGGATAGTGATTTAGTGCACCAAAGAAGTAACAGGATGGAGAATTCTCCCATAAGCCAAATCCAGGTGGAAATACATGATTATAGAAATGGGTTAATAATTAAGACAGAGATAGCCAATAAGAAGCCCAACCACCAGCCAACTGTTGTATACCCAATATACCATCTGTGTATTCATTTATGACTAAAGGGTGTCAGAGTCAAACAGGATGAAGAATATATATATATATATATATATATATATATATATATATATATAGAGAGAGAGAGAGAGAGAGAGAGACAGACAGACAGACAGACAGACAGAGAGAGAGAGAGATGTGTGTTTATAGACCTTAAGTGTTGAACATCAAAAATTTAAAATCTGCTCTATGAAATGCTTCAAAATTCACAAAGTTTTGAGTGCTACATACACCCACAGTGTCATTGAGAGCACTCTGGATTCCTGAATTTCCATAGTTCGGGTGGACACTTGCCTTAAACTGTGTGGAAGAAGAATACAGATCGGAACAAGGAGCTACAAAGGATTTTGCTGTTTGGTTGTTTTTGAGGTAGAGTCTTACTAAGCAATTCTCAGAATGGCCTGGAACTCACTCTGTAGATGAGGCTGCCCTCACGCTCACAGAAATCCTCCTGCTTCTGCACCTCAACTGCTAGAATTAAAGGGATGTGCTACCATATCTGGTCTAACATTATTTACCCGGTTTAAAAAAATAAGTAAGTCTATAATTACAAGCAGTTGTGTTATTTACCCAAAAAATTTTCTCTAGAAATATAAGTAAAAGCAGTGCCTATACTTCACAAATGTCTACTCACAGATTATTTTAAAGGTAAAGTGAGATGAAAAGATAACATAAGGGAGATTTTAGAGTAATGAAAATGTTTAAATACTATGCTTCCTCCTCCTCCCTCTTGAAGGAAAGGTGAGGTTCTGAATAGACCCTCCAACACAGTTGGAGGAGAGAGAATAGCTCCTTTCAGTGAAGGTCAGCACAGTATATAGGGACCATATGGGAAGTGCTCTGGAATAATTAAAACAGCAGTTGTATATACAAGGTTCTTTTGTGCACCAGGAATACATCCTGGTTCCACTGCCTGAGGTCCCTTAGACTGCGAAGTCCTTCTAGCTGAGACCCATGTTCCCATGGAGGGCACTCCCTTAACCTAGAGACAGGAAAGAAGTCCTAGTCCCTACTTCAAATGACTTGACAGATTTATATGTCCCCACCTGGATGGCATTGCCCTACATGTGGAATTGGGTGGGGGGATGGGAGGGGAGGGTGGTCAGGGTACATGTGAAGGGGGAGAGAGGGTAAGAGGTAGGGAGGGAGGGAGAGGGAGAAAACTGGGATCGACATCTAAAAGAAAATAATAATAATAATAATAATAATGACAATGATAATAACAGCAGTCTTAAATGCAGATCCAATTAGCTGAACCATAAGTCAGAATCACATTCAACAGCTCTCATCGTGTTATCCTACTGTCTGTCAGCTTATGTCTAATATGTGCCCTGAACACTGCACAGATTTGAACAGAGCATGGTGTTTTTGAAGATTTTCAACAAATTAGAAGTTTATTAAAATAACAGCATAAGGTGCATATATAAATACTCACACCTTGAATTCCCTCAGCTTTACACCTATGTAAAGAATTCTGATATTTTCAAGGTTTTCTTTTTAAATTGGCGGGTGGTGTGTGTGTGTGTGTGTGTGTGTGTGTGTGTGTGTGTGTGTGTGTGTCTTTCTTTCTTTCTTCCTCTTATTCTTTCTTTCTACCTTTCTATCAACATGGGGGTCATGTCCATGAAAGGTACAGTGGCCAATGAGGCCAGAGGCATTGGATCCTCTAAAGATGAAGTTTACATGGACCTTGAGCTATTCAATATGTGTGCTAGGAACTGAACTCAGGTCCTCTGCAACAGCAATATGTGCTTTTAAAAGCTGAGTCACCTGTTCATCTCAAAAACAATTCTGATTTTTAAAATAGGAAGGTCATAAGTTTGAGTGGAATGGTGCTTATTTTTATATTTATATGTTCAATGTGGAAGGCAGGATACAAGCTCTAGAGAAATTTTACCTGGGTAAATAACACAACTCTCAAGATGTATTTTACATAAAACCCAAACAAAAAACAACAGAACCACACACAATGCCAAACTATTATCTACTGTATATAGCCACACAAGTTAAACAAAGGTTGCTGTTGGTATTTAGGAGTCACTATAGGATTGAGGGAGGATGATGTGCATATGCTTTTTGTGTTTCTTTGTTAGCTTGTCATTTTTTGTGTTGCATTTTGTTTTCTGAAATGGTTTCATTATGTACCCCTAGCTGGCCTGGAATTGGGTATGCATACCCAATTACCTGAAAATGAAAATGATTTCCCTTTTTGACTCAGAGTACGATTCAAACGTGTCTGACAACATACACAGATATTTTTGGAAATATGTGACCATATACTTCCCAATAATCCAACTTAACCAGTATGATAAACGTATTTACAGAGTGACATCTCCCATCACCTTATCATACTGGTTAATGAATAAAGTATTGTTGGTCAATAGGAAAGCAAGACAGGTAGTACTAGGAGACAAGAAGGATTCCAGGAAGTAGTAAGGAGGAGTCAGCATGGAGAGACTGGGGAGACCAGATGCCGGCCCCATTCCCCGTAAGATGAAACCACTTGGAAATTCTTAGATTAACAGAAATGGGTTAATACTTAAGACAGAACTAGCCAATAAGAAACTAGTACCTGGCCAACAGCATTATATCAAATATAGAGTCTCTGTGTGTTATTTGGGGCTAGGGTGGTGGTGGGCCCAGGCGCCGGGGGAAAAAACCTACTACATACATGAAGGTTTGCAATGTGAAAGTGCTTGATTTAAGTCAGAGCCACATAGGTCATGGCCAACCATGAAATGTTCTAGTCACACAGTTTGGGAGACACAGTTTGGGAGGTTTTATTTTGTTTTGATTTTTAGTTTTTTGAAAGAGCATCTCTCTGTGTGTAGCTCTGGCTATCCTGGAAATCACTCTGTAGACCAGGCTAGACACAAAATCAGAGATCTACATGTCTTTGCCTCCCAAGTGCTAGGACTAAAGCCATACACCAACACTGCCCAAGTAAAAGTCAGATTATAAAAGTAAACAAATTCATAAAATACTGTGGAGAATCAGAAATTACTTTTGAATTCTTCAAGTTAAAGACTCAAATATCACCATGTATTCAATATATAATCCAGATGACTGATACCCCTATCATTTTACAAATTCATCATTCCCAATTGTGATTATGCTTCCAAAGGTAAAAAAAAAAAAAAATCAACAAAATCAGCAACAAAAGGAAATTAAACACCAGGGAATTCCTGTTTCAAGTACAGTAAATCTTACAGAGTGTGTACCATCCCAACAAATGGTCTACAGAGACGATCAAAGCATGGTTGACCCATCATAGTGGCATCGTCTATATATTTGTCCCACTCCAAGCATTGTTACTACTTGAAGTCTTCAATATTTGCAGTGTAATATATATTTACATTTTAGTGAAATATGACTCTCAAAATGATTGCTGACGTCCATAGGTAGTTGAAGGTATATTCTACCCATGAAGATTTCTCTTTAATTCCACTTCAACTGGAAAGCACAATGCAAATGATTAGCTCTTTGGAAGTCATTAAAATGCTAACTTAGTAAATCACCAGCAGAGGTACTAAATACATCTTTGAAGGGCTAAGCTCCCTGGGATTATTACAGTCATCAAACTCTAGACCTTGTCTTAACTTTTAAATCAATACTCTGAAATTTGCTTGATAATTAAAATAACCATTCAAAAATTCTTAAAGTATTGTTAATATGTAGTCACAATGCTATTCCACTTAAATACTTCTCATTCATTCTCCCCAAAAATAACTAATGGTACCTTATTAATAGCACTGTGCCTTTAAAGGACCTGTCAGGACATTTCCCTGAGAAAATGAGGTATCAGTCATTTTCATTAATGCTAATAAGCCAAAACCCAGAGTTAATGAAACAATTTCAAATAAAATCACCACTACAAAATCCTAAATACTGTTGGGTGAAAATGTTAATTTAAACTAAACTAAACTATTATATACAATATATATGGATACATGATATGTATTTAAAATATGGGTTATAAAAAACACTACCTCTGCCAAATGCTGTCTTTATAAAATCAGGTGAATATCCTGCTTTAGTTAGTCTGCAAACAAAAAACAAATAATCTATGTTACTCATCAGAAAGAAACACCACATTTTAGGCAAAGGCCAATTCCAAAGCAGTTCCAAGCTCAAAATCTGCTGAAAAAAAAAAAAAAAGAAAAGAAAAGAACAACCACTGATCTGCCCAGATCCATTTCTACAGTTCCACACTTCTTATGGAGGTCTGGCTTCTTCTTAGAGGTGCTCATGTTTACAACTGGATGTTTCTATAAATTGTACTTGGTTGAGTGCTATCTTACAGAGTATACATACATTCATGAAGTAGAACATACTAGATAAACTAGTAGAAATGTGTCATTTTATGACTAAGGAAACTGAGGCAGGGGCTTTAACTGACTCTGAAAGGAAAAGGTCAGGGCAACAGTGCAGAACTGCTCTGAGTTACCCACACTTCCCCTTGTAAAATTTAAAATTCCACTAAATGAGGAGACTATTGCATTTCTAAAGTTTGTATCTTTAAGTGTTACATTTCTAAAAAAGTGCTACTTAATTCCTGTTTCTTAGACTTGAAATAGAACAGCTTTATTTACTAGGAATGAAGTACTCTGAGAAAGCATCACAGTGTCAGAAAGGCATCCTTTCTTTTGCCCACTCTTGTTTTTTCTACACTCATCATTCTGTAATGTTTTTACCTGACACTTTTAATAGTGTGATTTGTAAAAGCATCTTGAAGTGTCCCTGAACTAACCAAACAAAAGTATTTCACACAAATTAAACTTCAGAGTACTAAAACTGACCAGATATTTTATAACATTATGAAATTTACTACATTTATTTTAAAAAAATATATTTATACAAGCATTACACAATGAAGAAACTATTTCAAATAAAGTATTCTTATGAATACTTACTTTTGTCTCATCAGAGCATTTTTTCTCTTTAATTCATTGACGTTTCTTTCCAAAGCACGAGCTTCCAGCTTGAAGAAAATAATAGATTTTGAAACTATATCTATAAAATCTCAAATGTCTAGAGCATGATGGCATATAACTTCACGACTAAAAACAGGTTAAGAATCTGCACTTATCTTTTTTCACCCCCATCACCATGCTTCTTTCAGTGACCCCCATCTCCTGACTTCTGCTGGAGTGCCAGACCTCTCCCAGAATGCCTATCCATGCAGGACCACCCTGAGTCCCCGCCTACCTGATCTTTGGCCCTCATGACCGGGACCCTGCTGGAGGTGAATCTGGGACCAGTTCAGGTCCAATCCCTGCCATACCCTTCCCTGGAAACTTCCGGGTTAGCCCTGAATGTAGCTCCCACCTACATCCAGTAGCCATCGAGAACACTCCTAGAACTTTGATCCACAAACCACCCACCCAGAATCTGCCCTCACCCCAACCTGTGCCCTAACTAGGCCACTGTCCCACTGCTTTCATTGAGCACTGGACCACAGAGCAGGTCCAATAATCCCGCCAACTTCAGGGAACTTCCTGGATCTATTCTGAGCACACTAAACCACATCAAGTCCCCTCCTGCATAATCTTTGAATCCCATCGCCTGGCCTCTGCCTGATACCTAAATAGCCAGGCCTCTGCCAGAGACCAGACTATCCATGCTGGACAACTGAGTCCCTGCCTACCTGATCATTGACCCCAATTGCCAGGCCCCTGCCTGAGAGGTAAGCTCCTAGAGAGTTTGGACCACACAGAGATACAGACATCGAACTCCTGACACACTTAAGCCCACTGGGGGAGTAGCATAAACAGGAGAGAAACCCCACATGTACCCATTGGAAGAAGTGAAGGTAAGGTGACAATACAAGAAAACACCTAACAATAGAAAGACAAGAAGGAAGTCATCAGAATCTAGGGAATCTACACCAACTACTAGACCTGAAGACTTGAAAGCAGATGAAGCAGAAGAGGAGGACTTAGAAAATATCGTCATAAAAATGACAGAGGCACTCAGAGACTATACGAGAAAATCCCTTAGAGAAATGAAAGGAAAAATATGCAAAAAAAAAAATGGAAAAAAATGAACAAATTTCTTAAAGAAAGTAAGAAAAGTCAAGAAAAAAACAGATGAAGGAAATAATTCCAACAGTTCAAAACCTGAAAACTGAAATAGAGACAATCAAGAAAACACAAACTGAGGGAATGCTGGAAATAGAAAAATTGCACAAATAATAAGAACTATAGATGTAAGCATAACCAACAAAAACCAAGAGATGTAAGAGAGAATCTCGGGCACTGAAGATAAACAGGAGGAAATGATTCATTGACCAAAGAAAATCTTAACTCCAACAACTCCTTAACAGAAAACACCCAAGAAATGTTGGACACTGTGAAAAGGCCAACTCTATCAATAATATGTATAGAAGAACTTGAAAAAGCCCAGCTCAAAGGAGCAGAAATCATGTTCAACAAAATCAATGAAGAAAACTTATCCAAGTTGGAAAGGATACGTCCATGAAAATACAAGAAGTATATCGAACAACAAATAAACTGGACCAAGGAAAAAGAACCCCTCGACACATATAATCAAACATATGAATGAAGAAAGAATTTTAAGAGCAGCAAAGAAAAAAGACCAGGTAACATATAAAGGCAGACCAGTCAAAATTACACCAGACTTTTCCATGGAAACTCTCAAGGACCATAGGTCCTGGATATGTGGTTGTAAAAGTGCTAAAAGTCCATGGATGCCACCCCAGGATACTATGCCAGCAAAACTCCCAATCACTATAGACAGAAAAAAAGAATCAGCCAGATTTTCACAATACATATCTACATATCCAGGCCTACAGAAACTTCTGTAATGAAAACTCCAACACAAGGAAGTTATCTAGGCTCATGAAGACATAGGCAATAGATGACCCCAATTCATCAGAACCCAACTTAAAAACAGGGCAAATATATTCAGAATACCATGGCCAACAAAATATCTAAAGCAAATAAGCATTAACAATCAGTGGTACTTACTTTCCCTCAACATTAATGGTATTAAATCACATATAAAATGACACAGGCTAAATGGATAGCAGGACAGAATCCATCTTTCTGCTGAATACAAGAAACACAGATAAGCTTCAAAAGCAAACATTAACCCATAGCAAAGGGTAGTGAAAAGAACTTCCAATCAAATGGACCCAAGAAACAAGCAGGTATGGCTCTCCTAATATGTAATAAGTTAGATGTTTAACCAAAATCAATCAAAACAGATGAATAAAGTCATTTCGTATTCACCGTAGAGAAACCCATCAGCACAAAATCTCAATTCTGGACATATATGTCCCAAATACAAAGGCACCCACATTTGTAAGAGAAGCACTACTAAAACTCAAAGTTTACATAAAACCTCACATACTCACAGTGTGATAATTCAACACCCCAATCTCACCACTAGACATTTCCACCAGATACAAACTTAACAAATAATCAAAAGAACTAACAGAAGTTATGTCTCAATTGGGTTTAGCAGTCATCTATAGAACATTCCAACCAAACGCAAAAGAATGTACCTTCCTCTCTGCTCCACATGGAACCTTCCCTAAAATCGACCACATAACAAACCTCAACAGATACAAAAAATTGGAATAGTCCCCTGTATTTTATCAGACCGCCATGCTTTCAAGCTGGAATTCAACAACAACACACCTCGCAGAAATCCTACAAACTCACAGAAACTGAACAGTGCACAATTGCCCCTGGATCACAGAAGAAATAATGAAAGAAATGGAGGACTTCCTAGAATTCAACAAGAATGAGGACACAACATATGCGAACTTATCGGACACCTTGAAAGAGTGCTATGAGGGAAGTTCATTGAGCTAAGTGCCCATATGAAGAAAACTGAGAATAGTCACATTAGAGAATTAACAGCAAAACTGAAAGCCCTAGAACAAAAAGAAGCAAACTCACCCCAGAGGTATAGAAGCAAGGAAATAATTTGAGGGCTGAAATCAATAAAGTAGAATCTTGGAAAACAATACAAAACTCAATGCAATAAAGAGTTCACTTTTTGAGGAAATGAACAAGATAGACAAATCTTTATCCAAACTAACACAAAAGCAGAGAGAGAATACACAAAATAACAAAATCAGAAACAAGAAAGGAGACATAACAACCGACACTGGGGAAATCCAGACAAGTTTCAGGTCATACTTTGAAACCCTATGCTCCAGAAAATTTAAAAACTCAAAGTAAATGGACAAATTTCTCAATAACTATCACTAACTAAAATTAAATCAAGAACAGATGAGCACCTTAAAAATACCTATAATCCCCACTGAAATAGAGGCAGTCATTGGAAGCCTCCCAACCAAAAAAGTCCAGGGCCAGATGGCTTCAGTGCTGAATTCTACCATAAATTCCAGCTAAAGCTAATAACGTAACTCCACAAATTGTTTCACAGAATAGAAGTAGAATGTTAATTACCAGACTCCTTTTGCAAGGCCACAATTACCTTGGTAACTAAGCCAAAAGAAGACACAACAAAAAAAGAGAACTAAAGACCAATATTCCTCATGAATATTGATGCAAAAATACTCAATAAAGTACTGGAAAATCGAATCCAAGAACACATCTGAGAAATCATCCAACATGACTAAATAGGCTTCATCCCTGGGTGACAGGGACAGGTCAACATATGAAAATCTATCAATGTGATCTACAATATAAACAAACTGAAAA
This sequence comes from Phodopus roborovskii, assembly GCF_943737965.1. Taxonomy (NCBI): domain Eukaryota; kingdom Metazoa; phylum Chordata; class Mammalia; order Rodentia; family Cricetidae; genus Phodopus; species Phodopus roborovskii. The sequence goes on from NW_026125583.1 coordinate 165,504, forward strand.
AGGAAAACAACGTAATCATGTCACTGGATGCTGAAAAACCTTTGAGATAGAGGTCTTGGAGAGATCAGGGATAACAGGAACATATCTAAATGAATAAAAGCAATATACAGTAAACCAACAGCCAACATCAAACAGAGTGGAGAGATTAAGGCAATTCCTCTAAAATCAGGAACAAGACAATGCTGCTCTCTTACTCTCAATATCTCTTCAATAATGTACTTGAAGTCCTAGTTAAAGCAATAAGACAACAAAAGGAGATCAAGAGGATACAAATTGGAAAGGAAGAAGTCAATCTGTCACTATTTGCAGGTAACATGATAGTTTACATAAGTGACCCAAAATAACTCTACCAAGAAACTCCTACCACTGACAAACACCTTCAGCAAAGTAGCAGGATACAAGATAAACTTAAAAAAATCAGTAACCCTAATTTATTCAGACGACAAAGAGGTAGAGAAAGAAATCAGAGAAACATCACCCTTTACAATAGCCACAAGCAACATAAAGTATCTTGTTGTAAAGCTTACCAAACAAGTAAAAGACCTATATAATAAGAACTTTGTGACTCTAAAGAAAGAAATTAAAGACGATACCAGAAAATGGAAAGATCTCCCATGCTCTTGGATAGGTAGGATAAACATAGTAAAAATGGAAATCTTACCACAAACATTCTCAGTTTCAATGAAATCCCTGTCAAAATCCCCACACAATTTATCACTGATCTTAAAACAATAATAATCAAGTTCATATGGAGAAAAAAATGACTGAGTATAAAAAAACAACCCTGTACAATAAATGAACTTCAGGAGGCATGACCATCTCTGATTTCAAGCTTTACTATAGAGATGTACTCTTGAAAACAGCCTGGTATTGGCAGAAAAATATACAAGTAGATCTATATAATCAAATAAATATCCTGACATTAACCCACACACCTACAAACAACTGATTTTTGATAAAACACCTAAAAGCATACAATGAGCAGAGGAAATCATCTTCAAAAAATAGTGCTGGCACAACTGGATGATAGTTTGTAGATGACTGCAAATTGACCCATGTCTATAGCCATACATAAAACACAAGTCAAAATGGATCAAGGACCTCAACATAAATCCATCCACACTGAACCTCTTAGATGAGAAAGTAGGAGGTGCCCTTGAAAAATTGGTACAGGAGACTGCTTTCTTAACATACCTCCGTTAGCACAGACAATTAATAAATGGTAGCACCTGAAACTGAGAAGGTTCTGTAAGGCAAAGGACACTTGACAAGACCCAACAACAGCCCACAGACTGGGAAAAGATCTTCACCAATCATACATCGGAGAGAGGGCCGATCTCCAAAATATACAAAGAACTCAAGAAACTAGTCACCAAACACCAAATAACCTATTAAAAATGGAGCACAGATCTGAAGAGAGAAATCTCAATTGTGGAAATCAAAAAGGCTTCAAGACTCTTAAGAAAGTACTCAACATCCTTAGCTACCAAGGAAATGCAAATCAAAACAATTTTGAGATAACATCTTACCAGAAATACTAAAATTAGGAACACCATGAGAACTTATGCTGGAGAGGATATGAAGAAACAGGATAACCCCTACACTGCTGTCAGGAGTGCAAACATGTACAGCCATTTTGTAGATCATTATGGTGATTCTAAGGAAAAATGGGAATCAGTCTATCACAGGACCCAGCAATCCCACACTTAGGCATATACCCAAATGATCCACATCCATGCAAAAAAGGTATCTGTTTACTATATTCATAGCAGCATTATTTGTAATTGCAAGAATCTAGAAGCAACCTAGATGCCCCTCAACAGAAGAATAGATAATGAATATGTGGCACATTTACACAATGGATTACTACTCTGCCAGAAAGAAAGAATGTAATATTGAACTTTGCAGTCAAGTGGATGGAACTTGAAGAAACCATCCTGAATGAGGTAACCCAGTAACAAAAGAGGGACATGGTACTTATTCACTTATATGGATTTTAGACATAGAGCAAAGGATCACTGGCTTATAATTTACAGTGCCAGTGATGAGACTAGGATACAAGACATTTCTAAGAGATTCATACATGATCTCTCATGGGGGGGAGGAAAAGATCTCCTGAGAATATTCAGAGTGGTGGGGCAGTAAGTGCATAGGGGACTAGGAGAAAGAGAAGGGCAGGAGAGGAAAACACATGACATGAGACTAGAAAGATTGAGTCAGGGAAGGAATAGACGAGAAAAAGAGAGAGAGAGAAATACCATAAAATAGGGGAGCCATTATAGGATTCTATAAAAAATGATTACAGAGAAATGTACAGAGCACCTACAAGTCTCATCCCAATTTACAATTTGAGCAACATTTGCTAGGCTACTATAAATGCCCTTCCCTGATAAAGAGATTGATTACTTACTTATGTACAATAATTGAGCCCTCATCTAGAAGCTGATAGAAATAGAAGCAGATACACACAGCTAAACACTGAGCCAAACTGGAATCCAGATGCAGAGAGGGAGGACAAAACCAGGCTATAGAAACACATAGAGACAACTGGCCTAAACAAGGAGGAGCTAATGGGTCCCAGAGTGATAGCTAGGAATCCAGCATTGGAACAACTCAGACCCCCTAAACATGGGTCTCAGAAGGCCCTGGCCAGTCTAAAGGACCTCTGACAGTGTAACCAGGATGTATCCCTGATCCATAATAGGATTTTGGAGCATGTACCCCATGGAGTGATACTCCTTTCTCCTAGAGGCAAGAGGGAGGGCCTAGTTCCTACTCCAAATGATTTGACAGATTTAGATGACCCACCCAAGAACTCATCACCCTAAATGTGGAGTAGGGAGATGTTATTTGAGGGTGGTGGTTGGGCATGGGAGGGTAGAAGAAAGGGAGCAGGAAGGGATGGAGCAGAAACTGGGATTCATATATAAAATAAGAAAAATAAATAAATATTATAAATAAATAAAAGAGAATTGGCACTTATTGTAGTCAATATAAAACATTTTTAATTTTGGGAATTATTCAAAAAGGGAATGAGTTTTAAGCCATACAAATGCATAAATGTAAAGCTGGAGTTTTATTGGTACTTGACAATTAATGTTGCTGTTTAAATGCAGTATCAGAGCCTAAAATCATTTGATGATGAAAATATCCAATCATAAGTGGCTAGCAGACTAACATAGAGCAAAGTCAATGGAAATGGATGGTCCTTAGGTCCATAATACTGGAAATTACAAATGTCTAAAACAGTTTCACAGAATGACAATACAGGTCAATTTTAATAACTAAATACAATCTGTACATATCACACTACTATTAAGTATAAGACCATTCACAAACACAATTGCAGCAGTTATTATTTGTATGTGTGTATTTGTTGGTAGTGTGCAGCACCATGCCCAACTTAGTTGTAATAAATACCAAGAACCTGCAATACTCTCAAATAATCATTAATAAAAGCCAAACATATGGTATTCTACATGCTTCCCATTCTGTTGACTCTACAGATCAGATATAGAATATAGAGTACATTAGATAGATCAATGCAAAATGTAAGCTTACCATTTATAAGTAGCAAATACTAACACTCTTCAAATAAAAGGGACACTATTGTCAATAACTTTGCAATATACATGAGAATTGACTTTAGCCAACTAATGCACTTAACATCCACCGTAAATATAGCTTAAATATATTTTACTACTATAATTTTTTTAGCTAGGCAATGGTGGTGCACAACTTTAATCCCAGTACAAAGGAGGTAGAGGCAGGTGCATCACTAAGGCCACCTTGGTCTACAGACCTAATTCCAGGATTGCCATCAATACACAAAGAAACCTTGCCTCAAACCCCCTGCTCCAAAAAGGATGTTTCTCTGTGTGTAATTATTTTCCAATTGTAATCATAAAAATCAATTTTAAACAAAAAGGAATTCAGTATAATACCCTGAGCTAGTAAAATGTTACAATTCACTTAACTGTTTTAAAATTTTATTTAGTTTTATGTGCATAAGTGTTTCTCCTGACTCTGACATACCTGGACTTATAAGGTGCTCACTGTATGACACATAAATATGAAGATGTACACATGTTAGGTGTGTGTGCATGCACACATGAGTGTGATTGGAGGTGTCTTAAGAGGGACAGAAGAGGGTCTAAATTCACCTGGGATGGGGAAGGCAGGCGAATGTGAATCATCCTGACTTGCTCAGAACC